>NW_027512398.1:330000-533580 GCF_048772815.1 Callospermophilus lateralis | reverse complement strand
TTATTGAGAATTTTTGCATCTAAGTTTATTAGAGGTATTGGTCTGTAGTTTTCTTTCTTTGAAGTGTCTTTGTCTGGTTTTGGAATCAGAGTGATGTTGGCCTCATAGAATGAATTTGGAGGAACTCCTTCTTTTTCTGTTTTTTGAAATAGCTTGAAAAGTATTGGTATTAATTCTTCTTTGAGGGTTTTGTAGAACTCCACTGTATACCTATCCGGTCCAGGGCTCTTTTTGGTTGGTTGTCTTTTGATGGTTTCTTATTTTTCTTCCTTTGTTATTGGTCTATTTAAATTGTGGGTGTCTTCCTGACTCAATCTGGGCAGATCATATGACTTAAGAAATTTATCGATATCTTCTTTATCTTCTATTTTATTGGAATATAGGGTTTCAAAGTACTTTCTAATTATCTTCTGTGTTTCTGTAGTGTGTGTTGTGATATTTCCATCTTTATTCCATATGTTAGTAATTTGAGTTCTCTCTCTTCTTCTCTTCGTTAGCATGGCTAAGGGAATGTCGAACTTATTTATTTTTTCAAAGAACCAACTTTTATTTATTTCAATTTTTACAATGTAGTTTTTTTGTTTCAATTTCGTTGATTTCTCCTCTAATTTCAATTATTTCTTGTCTTCTACTACATTTGATGTTGTTTTGCTCTTCCTTTTCTAGGTTTTTGAGGTGTACTGTGAGTTCATTTATTTGTTGTTTTTTTTTTCTTTTTTTGAGGAAAGAATTACAAGAAATGAATTTCCCTCTTAAAACGGCTTTCATTGTGTCCCATACAATCCGGTATGTTGTGTCTCTATTGTCATTTGTCTCTAAGAATTTTTTTATCTTCTCCTTTATGTCTTCTGTAACCCACTGATCATTCAGTAACATATTGTGCATTTTCCATGTGATGTAGAATTTTTCCTTCCTTCTTTTTTCATGGATTTAAAGTTTCAATCCATTATGATCAGATATGGTGCATGGTATGAACTCCGTACCTTTATATTTACTAAGAGTTTCCCTATGGCATAATATATGGTCTATATTGGAGCAGGATCAATGTGCTGCTGAGAAGAACGTGTATCCACTTGATGATGGTTGATATATTTTATATATGTTGGTTACGTCTAGGTTATTGATTGTGCTATTGGGTTCTATAGTATCTTTTTTCAGCTTTTGTCTGGAGGAAGGCAAGAGACTTCATCCACAATGACTGCCCTTTTGGCCATTTTAGTTTTGGATGCACACATGGGATCTTTCTTTAGATCCATCGGGTGCTGAGAATCTAAGCCACAGGCTCACACAGGGCCAAGATGCAGATTCAGAAACATCCCTTTCCAATGCAATTAAGCAAAGAGCCACAGGTGATGCCCATTTATTTCCATTTGAAAACTGTTTTCTTCAGTCTTCACAAAAGGGTTGCCGGAGGCAAAGACCTTCCTCACATTCAGGGCAACAGACAGGGAAGCAAAAGGACCAAAGCAGGGTTTCTCCACTGAGACTTTCTTGGTCACACTGATATCTGAGTTTTCTGAGATACTCGCCATTCCCTTCAGGTATCCAGTACATTGCCATGTCACAGTGCTTGGGGTGGTACATATCTTGGACACAAAACCATGAGCGTATTCTAGAGAGTGGCCAGAATTCAGGAAGAAAACAGGAACTTAGGAACATGGCGAGTGTTGCCCATTTATAAGGCAAGCTGCAGTTCATTCATAAATTGCACAGGATGAATGCTGGGAAGCTTTCTAGTAGACTGGACAAATCCCTTGATGCATTTTCTTTTCTAATGTCTACAACCACGGACACAATGGGATATATAGACACAGAAACACTCGCCTTGTCAAATGACTTACTAGAAACAGTCCACTCCAAAACTAACAAACCACCTTTCCTACCTATTCTGAGAACAGGAGACAAAACAACAAACCCACAACCACACCCACAAAGGCACCTCCTTCCCCCAGTAGGTCTCTGACTATCCAGAGTGTCTTCTGACTTGAGGGCCATAATATATTCCCCCATATTTATGTTTCCTGTCTCTGATCTGGTCTCCGTGGCCAACTCTGTGATGCTGTCAGAAGCCAGCGATGAGCCACTACCTGCTTTCTCAGGAAAGGCCCCTCTTCAGGCCTTCCTGGCATTTGGCCAACCTCACATCAGTATGTACCAAGAAAGACTGACTCTGTCCTTGGTAAATCCAAACAAGTTTGACCACTGGGACTTGCACTGGGACTGGCTTTGGGTGCCTGGCTTCCTGGATCCCATGTTCAGAGAGTTTCATCACCAAGGAAGTAAGTTGAGTTCATTTCCTTCAGGAACTGAATGAGGTCACTACCCTGGCAACCACATTTTCCTAACAGTTCCTTCCGAGGGTCCCATCAGATGGAGGCTGCACCTACTTGCTCTGACATTTTCACAAGTTAGAATGGTATATCAACCATAGGCACCCGGGATCAACTCTCCACACAGGCCTGGTTTGGTCCATCTTCACTACATTAAGAAAAGAGAGGCTGATTCAGACACATCCTTTCATCATGACCAGGATGTTTTCCATGTAAGATGACTTTTGCTCTCTCAGGTCCCTCATAGCTGCCTCCATTTTCTCCAGGGATTATTTCTGCATGGACTTTTGATGTTGCCAGCTGGTGGAAGATCCCCTACCTTCCTATATTGTAAGACCAACTCTGTTCCTGCTCTTCTGTAAATGAGATTGAGGGAACAGTGTATGGTTAGGGTTAATAGCATGTTCGATTTGGGTTAGGAATAATTATGCTGGATGAATAATGGTATTTGGAACCTGTGATATTTATAAGAATATAGACGTGAAATATATGTATGAGAACAGAGATCTAGGAAAGATTTGAAGCCCAGATATGAATTGAAACCACGATTGGTATACTTAGCTTGAATTATGTTCTGCACCGAGGTCTCAGATAAATCGATATACAATGGCATAGGACCGTGTACCTCGGATGTTTGAATGTAGAAGAGAACATGCAGTCAAAAATGGATAGTCTGTAGGATTAGGAAGATAGTCAGTAGGTTTAGGAAGAATAGTGAGTATATAAGTTGGACCAAAAGTTCTTTAGCAATAGGGTTTCAGATAGAGAGTGAATGTAAATGTCAGCACATTTGAAGTTACAGTCACAATGATGAACTGGGGACAATATGTAGAAAAGCAGATATCAATAGGGACATTAAGAAATCAGGCATAGTATAAAGTGAGTGATAGGATTAGACATTTTCAAAAGGCTTGAGGTTGAATATATAATCTTAGGAAAAAACAAATATGTAATAACAAAGAGGATTGACATTTGAGAGCATTACTCAACCTGGACAGATGTTTTTAATAATCCATGCTCACTTTCCATTTAGGCTTTGGTACAATCATAAGTGTGACCTTTGCATTTTGTGTCCAGAATACTACTGTGATAAATGTATATGTAGATCAGGTGACATGAGTCTTTCTTCCACCATTATGGGGAGCAATATCCTGAAAACTTATAAATTAGTACTGGGGATACGAAAAGGTGTACCCTGTGTTGATGATTATTGAGATGATGCATGAATAGACCATATTGTGAATAAAGTATATAACTGGTTCCAACTTTAAATAATGGATTGAATTTGCATCTGAAAAAAAAATATATGAAATCTTATATTGATATACATACATTCATTCCAACCTGTTATATATCTAATGGTAATATTAGGGTTACAGTTTATCATGAAGAGTGAGTTTTGCTTGAACAATGATAATGGAATCGAAAATAATGTGTTTAGAATGAAGTCAAGTGAAAAGACCAGTAGAG
Source organism: Callospermophilus lateralis (assembly GCF_048772815.1). Classification (NCBI taxonomy): domain Eukaryota; kingdom Metazoa; phylum Chordata; class Mammalia; order Rodentia; family Sciuridae; genus Callospermophilus; species Callospermophilus lateralis. Next base: position 529,780 of record NW_027512398.1, on the reverse strand, counting down.
AAATATGGAGGAATACATGTGTTCTGAAATAGTAAGTAATTGAAAGTGAACCAAATGCCTATAAATTTGTGAAGTTGTGAATGAAAAAAATATATCCTATGATGTACATAAACTGAAGAAATTTTAATGTACCAGTGTTTAATAAAAATGAACTTCAAAATACACATCATGTCCCATAGAAATCTATTTGCATTGATGTTAAACTGGGTCAGTTACAGTAGAAATATTAGGATTTGTAAGCACCATTCACTGAACTTAGTTTTCAGTAGTAGGAAACCAATATGTATTTCAGGTGATTGAGTATTTCTTAGAATAATCTTGTGTAAAGTTGATTATACACCCAAATACATGAATACGAATGAATTTAGGGAGTGTATAATAAGATACATATATTTCATATTTTGGAAATTCTGGAGAATATATATATATATATATATATGTGTATATATATATATATATATATATATATATATATATATATATATATATATACACACACACAAATACACACACAAACACACACACACAAATTAATATGTAGAAATATATATGCCAATTGAAATTCATCATAAAATATAATTCATCAACATATCCAAAAATATTCATTTTACTTAACATGGATTTATGTATAATGTTTTTTACTAGGAAGCTCACCCATAGGTTGAATTTTCTGTTCAATCAGTATTTAGGGGGAGTCATCTCTTTTCACAATTTTTATATTCCAATGTCAGTGAGCTCACAAGAATGTACGTGGGATACCAGGTAGGATAGTATATGTGCATAAAAAATACATGTGCTGAATAGGATACAGAGAAAGGGAGACAGGAATTTACATATGTGATAACTTTAAAAACTCACGAAGAAATATTATAATAAAAAGTTGACTAGATTTAGAACACATACTCTTGATAAAGCAGAAGGCAAATACAAGTATACACCATGCTTCCTATGAAAGGACTGTATTTCTATTCAGTTAGGTTTCTTTTTCTCCATCATATTAGGATTAGTAGTCAGATTCTAGTAGGGTATGGGTTGGTGTCAGGGATTCAGTATTTCAAATGGAAAATAGAAAAATTAATCTAATGTGTATGCAAACATGTACTACAGGAACAACTTCCCACTCTCTTCCAGAACAATGGCTTGACATAACCATCACTCCAAGTAAGACACAATTAGAGGAGAGGAGCTAGAAAATCTGTGAATACATATGAGAAATGTAAAATGCTCAGAAGTTCACAACACTGGAAGTAGAAGAACAGTTTCCAAAAGTAAGGGAGAGGGTAAACACTTCACAAACATGGAGCTCTGCTGGCCTAAAGACTTCTTGAGAAACTTCCTCTGTGGTTGGGCACATGAAATATTTGTAATTGTCAGGAAATTTAGTTTCGTTTGTAGTGACACCATGAAATCTGGGTCTGCATCTATGTGACCTGGAGGACATGGTTCCTTATTTTCTAATGAAAATGAGGCAGCAGTTCTGAATTCTCTCTTTGTAGGTAAACTGTGGCCACTGGGACCTAAGTGTCTTCCGGTGTCGTCTGTGAAGCCATTTGGTCATGCTCCAATTTTCAGGGTGTTTCTTACTCCTGAACTGGGAGTTTCGTATTAGATTCATGAAATACAAGGAGTTCAACTGGGACACAATGATAGAGGGAGTTGTGTCACGTGTGGTTTGTCATGGTCGACAAGAGAATGTACGAACCAGGCTTTAATCCCACATAGCTTTCCCACTTGACTATAGCAACCTGATTCTGAACATTGCCCTGAAACTTCTCCATATAACAAGATCCCTTTATTTGTAAGGGTCTGCTGGCTGCACCATGTCAGTCACAAGCCATTTGGAAGCCAAGGGAAGATCCATGTGGCCCCACAACAGATGTTTTATCATACACCTGCCAACCACTGCTCTAGGCCCACTACTCAGCAGGCTCCAACTTTCTGGCATCTCTGTTCTACAACATTTTCATGAAACCCAGTCAATCAGGGCACTGTCTGGTATAATCGTGATCAGCAACAGACATCCAAAGATTCTCTAGTGCCACCTGTTCATAGTAATATCAAAAATTTTATGGTGTTTATCTAGCCAATTTTCAAGGATGAAGTTGGAGGCATTGTGGGTTTCAATTCATTCAGGAACCATGAAATAGTGAGGAAGCTCATTTCAATGAAAGCTCGGGACAACTCTCACAGGCAAGGCTTCCCAAAGAGTTGCCAAAAGGTGACATGAAGCCAGGTCCATTAAGGTTTACAATTGAGGTCCATGTGTGTTTTGACTCTCAACTATGGCTGCCAAGTCTTTCTGAATAAAGTCATGTGATATCCTGGCTGAGAATCCCAGTGCTCTTTGGAAAGCCAACCTGGGCCTAGATCTCAGTCTCCAAGGGCAACTCTCATGTGTGGCCTCCTAAATTCCAAACACAATTCATGCCAATACGTCTCTGAGATCTGTTACAGAACTCAGTCTCTAAAGGGAATCACACAAGAGTTCAAGCCCAGGTTGACCCTGGAATCTTTTCCAACCATAACACAAATGACCACAATTAAACCAAAACACTCCAACATGGCCGTCATCTTCTTCCATATAGACAGTCATAATAAACTCTGGTTGGAGGTTTCCATGAAGGGCGCAGACCAAGACAGTGTTCAAAATAAGCTCACTTGCCACTCATTTGCCTAAAGTCAGTGTGGCATGGAAACCCTTCCTGTGAACGAGGGGTGATCAAATAGGCCTGCCATTAATACTGCTCTACTTCTCCAATTTGAGGCCTACTCTCTGTGGGGTATAGATTCTTTATGAGAATTGGGGTCATGAGAAAACCCAAGCACCTATGGGCTACACTCTGAAGGGATTTGAAGAACCCATTTGAGTGAACCAAGGAGTTAGATCAAAAGACTTTAGATATAGGGTTTTGGTTAGAGAGTGAATGTAAATTTCAGCATATGTGAAGAGTCAGCCACAGTGATGAACTGGGGAAAATGTGTAGGAAAGCAGATATCAATAGAGACATTAGGAAATCAGGCAAAGTACAAAGTGAGTGATAGGATAAGACATTTTTAACAGGGTTGAGTTTGAATATACAATCTTAGGAAGAAACAAATATGTAGTCACCAATAGGAATGATATTCGAGATCATTAGTGAATCAGGACATGGATGTTGTTAGTAATACATGCTCACTTTCAATATAGGCTTTGGTAAAATCATAAGTGTGACACTTGCATTTTTTGTCAGGAATATTACTGTGATGAAATGCATATGTATATCAGGTGACTAGAATATTTCTTCCACCATTTTTGAAAGCAATATTTTAAAGGCTTATAAATTAGTATTGGGGATACAAATAGGTATACCCTGGGTCTATGAATATAGAGATGATTCTTTAATAGATCATACTGTAAATAAATAATATAACTGGTTCAAACTTTAAATAATGGATTGAATTGATATCTGAAAATATACAAGAAATCTTACATTGATATACATACATTCATTCCAACCAGTTATACATCTAATGATAATATTAGTGTTACGGTTTATTATGAAGAGTGTGTGAGTTTTGTTTCAAAAGTGATTATGGAAATCGAAAATAATGTGTTTGGAAAGAATCTCATGAAAAGAACAGTCAAGAAACATGGAGGAATACATGTCTTCTCAAGTAGGAAGTGATTGAAATTGAACCAAATGCCTATAAATTTGTAAAATTGTGGATGAAATGATATATCCTATAATGTCCATAAACTGCATAAATAATAATGTACCAGAGTTGAATAAAAATGAACTTCAAAATACACATCATGTCCCATAGGTGTCTACTTGCATTGACGTTAAACTGGGTGAGTCACTGTAGAAATATTAGGATTTCTTAGCACCATTCCCTGAAGTTAGTTTTCAGTACTAGGAAACAAATATGTATTTCAGTGGATGTATATTTCTAAGAATAATCTTGTGAAAAATTGATTATATATCCCCATAAAGGAACATGAATGAATTTAGGCAGTGTATAGTAAGACACATATATTTTATATTTTGAAAATCTGGAGACTATATATATATAGACACAAACACACACACATTATAATGTAGCAATATATATGCCAATTGAAATTCATCATGAAAAATAACTCATCTGCATATAAAAAAATATTCATTATACTGAACATGGATTATGTATAATGTTGTTCATCTAGGAAGGTCACCCATGGGTTGAATTTTTAGTTCCAACAGCCTTTAGGAGAAGTGATCTCTTCTCACAATTTGTATCTGCCAAGTCAGCCACCTCACAAGAATGTACGTGTGAAACCAGGTAGGATTCTATTTGTGCATATAAAAATACATGTGCTTAATAGGCTACAGAGAAAGAGAGACAGGAATTCACATATTTCTTAACTTTAAAAACACATGGAGAAATATTTCAACAAATAATTGACTAGATTTATTACTCCTACCTTATATCATGCAAAAGGCAAGTACAACTACACACCATGCCTCTTCTGAACTGCTTGTATTTCTATTCTGTTTCGGTTATTTTTCTCATGATATCAGTATTAGTAGTCAGAGTCTATAAGGGTATGGGCTAGTTTCAAGGATTCAGTATTTCGAATGAAAAATTGAAAAATGAATCCAATGTGTATGCAAATATGTGCTACAAAAAATCTTCCTTCTCTCATATAGAACAATGACTTGACATTACCATTGCCCCAAGTAAGTCACAAATAGAGGAGAAGAGTTAGAAAATCTGTAAATACATATCTGCAATGAAAAATGCTCAGGAGTGCACAACCTTGGAGGTGGTAGAGGAGTTTCCAAAAGTAAGTGACATGGGAAATACTCCACAGACATGAAGATCTGCTGGCCTAAACACTTCTTGAGAAACTGCCTTTGAGGTTGGGCACTTGAAATATATGTTGTTTTCAGGAGCTTTCGCTTCCTTTATAGTGAGACCATCTAAGCTGGGTCTGCATCTATGTGACCTGGAGGACATGGCATCTTATTTTCCAATGAACATGAGTCAGCAGTGCTGAATTCTCTCTTTGTAGGTAAACTGTTGCCACTGGGGGCTAAGTGTCTCCCCGTGTGGACTGTGAAGCCATTTGGTCATCTTCCACTTTTCGTGGTGTTTCTTGCTGCTGCACTGGTAGTTTGGTATTGGCATCACGAAATACAAGGAGTTCAACTGGGACACAGTGCTGGAGGGAGTTCTGTCACGTGTGGTACGTGTACCCTGGTCTACAGTAGAATGCACCAACCAGGCTTCTATCCCACATAGCTTGCCCCCTTGATCATAGCAACCTGATTCTAAACATTACTCTGAAACTTCTCCATATAACAAGATGCCTTTATATACAATGGTCTGATGGCTGCACCATGTCTGTCTCAAGACAATTGAAAGTCAATGGCAGATCCACATGGACCCACCACAGATGTTTTATCACACACCTTCCCACCACTGCTCTAGGCTCACTACTCTGCAGTCTCCAACTTTCTGGCATCTCTGTTCTAAACATTTTCATGAAGCCCAGTCAATCAAGGCACTGTCTGGTATACTCATGATCAGCAAAATTACATCAAAAAGTTCTCCAGTGCCATCTGGTCATGAAAATTTCTAAACATTCATGGTATTGATCTAGACAAATTTCAAGGATGAAGGTGGAGGCACTGTGGGTTTCAATTCATTCAGGGACCATTAAATGTTGAGGAAGCTCATTTCAATGAAAGATCTGGAGAACACTCACAGGCAAGGCTTCCCAAAGAGTGGCCAAAAGGTCACATGAAGCCAGGCCCATTGAGGTCTACAATGTGAGGTCCATGTGTGTTTTGACTCTCAACTATGGGTGCCAAGTCTTTCAGAATAAAATCATGTGATATCCTAGCTGAGATTCTCAGTACTCTTGGGAAAGCCACCCTGGGCCTAGATCTCAGTTTCAAAGGGCGACTCTCATGTGTGGCCTCCTTAAATCGCAACACAATTCATGGCAATACTTATCTGAGGTCAGTTCCAGAACTCATTCTCTAAGGGGAATCACACCAGTGTTCAAGCCCAGTTGGACCCAGTCATCTCTTCCATCTGCCACACAAATGACCACAATTAAAACCAAAACACTCCCACATTGTCCTCATCTTCTTCCACATAGACACTCCTCATAACCTCTGGCTGGAGTTTTTCATGAGGGGCACAGCCCAAGACAGTGGCCCAAATAAGCTTTCTTGCCCCTCATTTGCCTAAAGTCAGGGTGGCCTGGACACCCTTCCTGTGAAACAGGAGTGATTAAATAGGCCTGCCATTAATACTGCTCCACTTCTCCACTTTGAGGCCTTCTTACTGTGGGGTTTAGTTTCTTCTTTTTTAAAAAAAATTTGAAATTTAATTGGAAAGTTTAAAAAAATTGTATTGCAGAATATTAAATTTCTTATGCAAAAGCCTTTATCTTGTTTGTGAGGGAAACCTTGATGCCTTGCAAATCTGGTTATATGGAGACACTGAAAATTTTCTGTTACATACTACATGGATGAATGGCTACAGCACATCGTTTTTTCAAACTGAAAGGCAGATAACAGCAAGTAAGACAACAAATAAAAGCCAATTTTTTTAAAAAATAAAGTTGTAAAATGTCTCAAATATTGGAAATTAAATTCCTTTTTTTTTCTTTTTTTTTGGTTGTTCAAAAGCTCATGCTATATCATCTTTCATACATTTGACTCATTTGGGTTATGAACTCCCATTTTTACCCCAATACAAATCGCAGAATCACATCAGTTACACACTCACGTTTTTACATAATGGCATATTAGTGATTGTTGTATTCTGCTACCTTTCCTATCCCCTACTATCCCCCTCGCCTCCCCAACCATCTACCCTCTATACCTCATCTTCTATTGTTCAATTCTCTCCCTTGTTTCCCCCCCTTTCCCCTCACAACCTCTTATATGGAATTTTGTGTAACATTTAGTGTCTCCTACCATTTCCATATGCTTTCCATTCTCTCTCCCTTTCTCTCCCCCCACTCATCTCCATTTTGTGTTAATATTTTCCTCATGCTCTTCTTCCCTGTTCTGTTCTTATTTGCTCTCTTTATATCAAAGAAAACATTTGGCATTTGTTTTTTAAGGATTGGCTAGCTTTGCTTAGCATAATATGTTCTAATGCCATTCATTTCCCTTCAAATTCTATGATTTTTGTTATTTTTAAATGCTGCATAATACTCCATTGTGTATAGATGCCCCCTTTTTTATCCATTCGCCTATTGAAGGTCATCTAGTTTGGATCCTCAGTTTAGCTATTATGAATTGTGCCGCTATGATCAGTGATGTGGCAGTATCCCTATAGTGCGCTCTTTTAAGATCCTCAGGGAATAGTCCGAGAAGTGAGATAGCTGGGTCCAATGGTGGATCCTTTCCCTGCTTTCCCAGGTATCTCCATACTGCTTTCCAAATTGGCCTCAACAATTTGCAGTCCCACCAGCAGTGTACAAGTGTACCCTTTTCCCCACATTCTCGCCAACACTTATTGTTGTTTGATTTCATAATGGCTGCCAATCTTACTGGAGTGAGATGGTATCTTAGGGTGGTTTTGACTTGAATTTCCCTAACTGCTAGAGATGGTGGGCATATTTTCATGTTCTTTTTGATGGATTGTATGTACTCCTCTGTGAAGTGTCTGTTCAGGTCCTTGGCCCATTTGTGGATTGGTTTATTTGTTATCTTATTGTTTCATTTTTTGAGTTCTTTGTATATTCTAGATATTAGGGCTCTATCTGAAGTGTGAGGGGTAAAAATTTGTTCCCAAGATGTAGGCTCTCTATTTACCTCTCTTATTGTTTCTCTTGTTTCTAAAAACTTTTTATTTTAAGTAAGTCCCATTTGTTGATTCTTGTTATTAACTCTTGTGCTATGGGTGTCCTATTAAGGAATTTGGAGACCAACCCCACAGTATGTACATCGTAGCCAAATTTTTCTTCTATCAGATGCAGTGTCTCTGATTTTATATCTTGCTCCTTGATCCATTTAGAGTTAACTTTTGTGCATGGCGAGAGAAAGGGATTCATTTTCATTTTGTTGCATATGGATTTCCAATTTTCCCTGGACCATTTGTTGAAGATGCTATCCTTCCTCCATTGCATGCTTTTAGGCCCTTTTTCAAATATAAGAAAGTTGTACTTTTGTGGATTGGTTTCTGTGTCATCTATTCTGTACCATTGGTCCAGCTGCGTTTTGTGATACCAGTACCACGCTGTTTTTGTTACTATTGCTTTGTAGTACAGTTTGAACTCTGTTATCGCTATACATCCTGATTCACACTTCCTGCTTAGAATTGCTATTGCTATTCTGTGTCTATTGTTTTTCCATATGAAATTCATGATTGCTTTATATATTTCTACAAGTAATGCCATTGGTATTTTGATTGGCATTGCATTAAACCTGTAGAGAACTTTGGGTAATATCGCAATTTTGATGATGTTAGTTCTGCCTATACATGAACAGGGTACATTTTTCCATCTTCTAACATCTTCTTCTATCTCTTTCTTTAGAGTTATGTAACTTTCATTGTATAAATCTTTCACCTCTTTTTTTTAGGTTGATTCCCAAGTATCTTATTTTCTATGAGGATATTGTGAATGGAGTATTTTTCCTCATTTCAATTTCAGAAGTTTTGTTGCTGATATACAGGAATGCCTTTGATTTTTTCTTGTTGATTTTATATACTGGCACTTTGCTGAATTTATTTATTAACTCTAGCAGTTTCTTTGCATACCCTTTTGGGTTTGTTAAATATATTATCATGTCATCCTCAAATAGCGAATATTTAAGTTCTTCTTTTTCTATTTTTATGCCTTTAATTTCTTTTGTGTGTCTAATTGCTCTGGCTAGTATTTCAAGAACTAAATTGAATAGAAGTGGTGATAGAGGGCATCTCTGTCTTGTTCCATATTTTAGAGGGAATGCCTTCAGTTTTTCTCCATTTAGGATGATGCTAGCCTGAGGCTTAGCATATATAGCTTTTACCATGTTGAGAAAAGTTCTTGTTATCCCTAATTTTTATAGTGTTTTTAACATAAAGGAATGCTGTACTTTGTCAAATGCTTTATCTACATCTATCGAGATGATCATATGGTTTTTGTCTTTAAGTCTATTGATGTGGTGGATTACATTTATTGATTTCCATATATTGAACCAGGCTTGCATCCCAGGGATGAATCCTACTTGATCATGAAGCACAATTATTTTGATATTCTTTTGTATTCAATTCACCATGATTTTATTGAGAATTTTTGCATCTAAGTTTATTAGAGGTATTGGTCTGTAGTTTTCTTTCTTTGAAGTGTCTTTGTCTGGTTTTGGAATCAGAGTGATGTTGGCCTCATAGAATGAATTTGGAGGAACTCCTTCTTTTTCTGTTTTTTGAAATAGCTTGAAAAGTATTGGTATTAATTCTTCTTTGAGGGTTTTGTAGAACTCCACTGTATACCTATCCGGTCCAGGGCTCTTTTTGGTTGGTTGTCTTTTGATGGTTTCTTATTTTTCTTCCTTTGTTATTGGTCTATTTAAATTGTGGGTGTCTTCCTGACTCAATCTGGGCAGATCATATGACTTAAGAAATTTATCGATATCTTCTTTATCTTCTATTTTATTGGAATATAGGGTTTCAAAGTACTTTCTAATTATCTTCTGTGTTTCTGTAGTGTGTGTTGTGATATTTCCATCTTTATTCCATATGTTAGTAATTTGAGTTCTCTCTCTTCTTCTCTTCGTTAGCATGGCTAAGGGAATGTCGAACTTATTTATTTTTTCAAAGAACCAACTTTTATTTATTTCAATTTTTACAATGTAGTTTTTTTGTTTCAATTTCGTTGATTTCTCCTCTAATTTCAATTATTTCTTGTCTTCTACTACATTTGATGTTGTTTTGCTCTTCCTTTTCTAGGTTTTTGAGGTGTACTGTGAGTTCATTTATTTGTTGTTTTTTTTTTCTTTTTTTGAGGAAAGAATTACAAGAAATGAATTTCCCTCTTAAAACGGCTTTCATTGTGTCCCATACAATCCGGTATGTTGTGTCTCTATTGTCATTTGTCTCTAAGAATTTTTTTATCTTCTCCTTTATGTCTTCTGTAACCCACTGATCATTCAGTAACATATTGTGCATTTTCCATGTGATGTAGAATTTTTCCTTCCTTCTTTTTTCATGGATTTAAAGTTTCAATCCATTATGATCAGATATGGTGCATGGTATGAACTCCGTACCTTTATATTTACTAAGAGTTTCCCTATGGCATAATATATGGTCTATATTGGAGCAGGATCAATGTGCTGCTGAGAAGAACGTGTATCCACTTGATGATGGTTGATATATTTTATATATGTTGGTTACGTCTAGGTTATTGATTGTGCTATTGGGTTCTATAGTATCTTTTTTCAGCTTTTGTCTGGAGGAAGGCAAGAGACTTCATCCACAATGACTGCCCTTTTTGCCATTTTAGTTTTGGATGCACACATGGGATCTTTCTTTAGATCCATCGGGTGCTGAGAATCTAAGCCACAGGCTCACACAGGGCCAAGATGCAGATTCAGAAACATCCCTTTCCAATGCAATTAAGCAAAGAGCCACAGGTGATGCCCATTTATTTCCATTTGAAAACTGTTTTCTTCAGTCTTCACAAAAGGGTTGCCGGAGGCAAAGACCTTCCTCACATTCAGGGCAACAGACAGGGAAGCAAAAGGACCAAAGCAGGGTTTCTCCACTGAGACTTTCTTGGTCACACTGATATCTGAGTTTTCTGAGATACTCGCCATTCCCTTCAGCTATCCAGTATATGGCCATGTCACAGAGCTTGGAGGTGGTACATATCTTGGACACAAAACCATGAGCGTATTCTAGAGAGTGGCCAGAATTCAGGAAGAAAACAGGAACTTAGGAACATGGCGAGTGTTGCCCATTTATAAGGCAAGCTGCAGTTCATTCATAAATTGAACAGGATGAATGCTGGGAAGCTTTCTAGTAGACTGGACAAATCCCTTGATGCATTTTCTTTTCTAATTTCTACAACCACGGACACAATGGGATATATAGACACAGAAACACTCGCCTTGTCAAATGACTTACTAGAAACAGTCCACTCCAAAACTAACAAACCACCTTTCCTAACTATTCTGAGAACAGGAGACAAAACAACAAACCCACAACCACACCCACAAAGGCACCTCCTTCCCCCAGTAGGTCTCTGACTATCCAGAGTGTCCTCTGACTTGAGGGCCATAATATAATCCCCCATATTTATGTTTCCTGTCTCTGATCTGGTCTCCGTGGCCAACTCTGTGATGCTGTCAGAAGCCAGCGATGAGCCACTACCTGCTTTCTCAGGAAAGGCCCCTCTTCAGGCCTTCCTGGCATTTGGCCAACCTCACATCAGTATGTACCAAGAAAGACTGACTCTGTCCTTGGTAAATCCAAACAAGTTTGACCACTGGGACTTGCACTGGGACTGGCTTTGGGTGCCTGGCTTCCTGGATCCCATGTTCAGAGAGTTTCATCACCAAGGAAGTAAGTTGAGTTCATTTCCTTCAGGAACTGAATGAGGTCACTACCCTGGCAACCACATTTTCCTAACAGTTCCTTCTGAGGGTCCCATCAGATGGAGGCTGCACCTACTTGCTCTGACATTTTCACAAGTTTGAATTGTATATCAACCATAGGCACCCGGGATCAACTCTCCACACAGGCCTGGTTTGGTCCATCTTCACTACATTAAGAAAAGAGAGGCTGATTCAGACACATCCTTTCATCATGACCAGGATGTTTTCCATGTAAGATGACTTTTGCTCTCTCAGGTCCCTCATAGCTGCCTACATCTTCTCCAGGGATTATTTCTGCATGGACTTTTGAGGTTGTCAGCTGGTGGAAGATCCCCTACCTTCCTGTATTGTAAGACCAACTCTGTTCCTGCTCTTCAGTAAATGAGATTGAGGGAAGAGTGTATGGTTAGGGTTAATAGCATGTTCAATTTGGGTTAGGAATAATTATGCTGGATGAATAATGGTATTGGGAACCTGTGATATTTATAAGAATATAGACGTGAAATATATGTATGAGAACAGAGATCTAGGAAAGATTTGAAGCCCAGATAGGAATTGAAACCACGATTGGTATACTTAGCTTGAATTATGTTCTGCACCGAGGTCTCAGATAAATCGATATACAATGGCAGAGGACCGTGTACCTCGGATGGTTGAATGTAGAAGAGAACATGCAGTCCAAAAGGGATAGTCTGTAGGATTAGGAAGATAGTCAGTAGGTTTAGGAAGAATAGTGAGTATAGGAGTTGGACCAAAAGTTCTTTAGCAATAGGGTTTCAGATAGAGAGTGAATGTAAATGTCAGCACATTTGAAGTTACAGTCACAATGATGAACTGGGGACAATATGTAGAAAAGCAGATGTCAATAGGGACATTATGAAATCAGGCATAGTATAAAGTGAGTGATAGGATTAGATATTTTCAAAAGGCTTGAGGTTGAATATATAATGTTAGGAAAAAACAAATATGTAGTAACCGATAGGATTGACATTTGAGAGCATTATTCAACCAGGACAGATGTTTTTAATAATCCATGCTCACTTTCCATTTATGCTTTGGTACAATCATAAGTGTGACCTTTGCATTTTGTGTCCAGAATACTACTGTGGTAAATGTATATGTAGATAAGGTGACATGAGTCTTTCTTCCACCATTATGGGGAGCAATATCCTGAAAACTTATAAATTAGTACTGGGGATACGAAAAGGTGTACCCTGTGTTGATGATTATTCAGATGATGCATGAATAGACCATATTGTGAATAAAGTATATAACTGGTTCCAACTTTAAATAATGGATTGAATTTGCATCTGAAAAAAATATATGAAATCTTATATTGATATACATAGATTCATTCCAACCTGTTATATATCTAATGGTAATATTAATGTTACAGTTTATCATGAAGAGTGAGTTTTGCTTGAACAATGATAATGGAATCGAAAATAATGTGTTTAGAATCAAGTCAAGTGAAAATACCAGTAGAGAAATATGGAGGAATACATGTGTTCTGAAATAGTAAGTAATTGAAAGTGAACCAAATGCCTATAAATTTGTGAAGTTGTGAATGAAAAAAATATATCCTATGATGTACATAAACTGACGAAATTTTAATATACCAGTGTTTAATAAAAATGAACTTCAAAATACACATCATGTCCCATAGAAATCTACTTGCATTGATGTTAAACTGGGTCAGTTACAGTAGAAATATTTGGATTTGTAAGCACCATTCACTGAACTTAGTTTTCAGTAGTAGGAAACCAATATGTATTTCAGGTGGTTGAGTATGTCTTAGAATAATCTTGTTTAAAGTTGATTATACATCCACATACATGAATACGAATGAATTTAGGGAGTGTATAATAAGATACATATATTTCATATTTTGGAAATTCTGGAGAATATATATATATATATATATATATATATATATATATATATATACACAAATACACACACAAACACACACACACATTAATATGTAGAAATATATATGCCAATTGAAATTCATCATAAAATATAATTCATCCACATATCCAAAAATATTCATTTTACTGAACATGGATTTATGTATAATGTTTTTTACTAGGAAGCTCACCCATAGGTTGAATTTTCAGTTCACTCAGTATTTAGGGGGAGTCATCTCTTTTCACAATTTTTATAGTCCAAAGACAGTGAGCTCACAAGAATGTACGTGTGATACCAGGTAGGATAGTATATGTGCATAAAAAATACATGTGCTGAATAGGATACAGTGAAAGGGAGACAGGAATTTACACATGTGATAACTTTAAAAGCTCATGAAGAAATATTATAATAAAAAGTTGACTAGATTTAAAACACATACTCTTGATAAAGCAGAAGGCAAATACAAGTATACACCATGCTTCCAATGAAAGGACTGTATTTCTATTCAGTTAGGTTTCTTTTTCTCCATCATATTAGGATTAGTAGTCAGATTCTAGTAGGGTATGGGTTGGTGTCAGGGATTCGGTATTTCAAATGGAAAATAGAAAAATTAATCTAATGTGTATGCAAACATGTACTACAGGAACAACTTCCCACTCTCTTCCAGAACAATGGCTTGACATAACCATCGCTCCAAGTAAGACACAATTAGAGGAGAGGAGTTAGAAAATCTGTGAATACATATGAGAAATGTAAAATGCTCAGGAGTTCACAACACTGGAAGTAGAAGAACAGTTTCCAAAAGTAAGGGAGAGGGTAAACACTTCAAAAACATGGAGCTCTGCTGGCCTAAAGACTTCTTGAGAAACTTCCTCTGTTTTTGGGCACATGAAATATTTGTAATTGTCAGGAAATTTAGTTTCGTTTGTAGTGACACCATGAAATCTGGGTCTGCATCTATGTGACCTGGAGGACATGGTTCCTTATTTTCTAATGAACATGAGGCAGCAGTTTTGAATTCTCTCTTTGTAGGTAAACTATGGCCACTGGGAGCTAAGTGTCTTCCCGTGTGGTCTGTGAAGCCATTTGGTCATGCTCCAATTTTCAGGGTGTTTCTTACTCCTGAACTGGGAGTTTCATATTAGATTCATGAAATACAAGGAGTTCAACTGGGACACAATGCTAGAGGGAGTTCTGTCACGTGTGGTTTGTCATGGTCGACAAGAGAATGTACAAACCAGGCTTTAATCCCACATAGCTTTCCCACTTGACAATAGCAACCTGATTCTGAACATTGCCCTGAAACCTCTCCATATAAAAAGATGCCTTTACATATAAGGGTCGGCTGCCTTCACCATGTCAGTCGCAAGTCTTTTGGAAGCCAATGGAAGATCCAGGTGATCCTACCAAAAATATTTATTTACACACCTACAGTCCACTGCTCTATGCCCACTAATCAGCAGGCTCCAACTTACTGGCATCTCTGTTCTACAACATTTTCACGAAACCCAGTCAATCAAGTCACAGTTTGGTACCATCATGATCAGCAACAGGACATTCAAAGTTTATCCAGTGCCACCTGGTCATGGAAATTTCAAAAATTTCATGGTATTTATCTAGCCATTTTTCAAGGATGAAGTTGGAGGCACTGTGGGTTTCAATTAATTCAGGAACCATTAAATGGTGAGGAAGCTCATTTCAATGAAAGCTCTGGAGATCACTCACGGGGAAGGCTTCCCAAAGAGTGGCCAAAAGGTCACATGAATCCAGGCCCATTGAGGTATACAAAGTGAGATCCATGTGTGTTTGTATTCTCAACTAAGGGTCCCAAGTCTTTAAGAATTAAATCATGTGATATCTTGGCTCAGAATCCCCGAGCACTGTGGAAAGCCATCCTGGGCCTAGATCTCAGATTACAAGGGTGATTCTCATGCGTGACCTCCTAAAATCCCAACACTATTTTTTGCAATACTTCTCTGAGGTCAGTTCCAGAACTCAGTCTCTAAGGGTAATCACACCAGAGTTCAAGCTCCAGTGGACACAGTCATCTCTTCCAACTACCACACAATTGACCACAATTAAAACCAAAACACTCCCATATGGCCCTCATCTCCTTCCATATAGACACTCATCATAACCTCTGGCTGGAGGTTTCCATGAGGGGCGCAGACCAAGACAGTATCCACAATAATCTACCTTGCCCCTCATTTGCCTAAAGTCAGGGTGGCCTGGACACGCTTCCTGTTAACCAGGAGTGATCAAATAGGCCTGATGTTAATACTGTTCTGCTTGTCCAATTTGAGGCCTACTGACTGTCAGATATTGATTCTTTATGTGAATTGGAGTCATGAGAAAACCCAAGCACCTATGGGCTAGCCTCTGCAGGTTTTGAAGAACTCGTTTGACCCAAAGGATTCCTATTCTCACTTGATGGAGGTCAGGAACCTTACAGAGGAAGGCGAGAGACTTCATGCCAATGACTGCTCTTTTGGCCATTTTGGTTTTGAATGCACGCATGGGAAATTTCTTTAGATCCCTCAGGTGCTGAGAATCTAAGCCACTGCCTCATACAGAGCCAAGCGGCTGATTCAGACACATCCCTTTTCAAAGCAGTTAAGGAAAGAGCCACATGTATGCCCAATAATTTCCATTTGAAAACTGTTTTCTTCAGGCTTCACAAAAGGGTGGCCTGAGTCAAAGACCTTCCTGAAATTCAGGAAAACAGAACAATAGGTAAGCAAATGGTCCAAAGCAGGGTTGCTCCACTGAGAATTTCCTGGTCACACTGATACTTGAGTTTTCTGAGATGCTTGCCATTTCTTTCAGCTATCCAGTACATGGCCAGTCACAGAGCTTGAAGGTGGTACATATCGTGAACAAAAAACCATGGTCCTATTCTGTAGAGTGGCCAGAATTCAGAAAGAAAACAGGAACTTTGGAATATAGCAGGTGTTGCGCATCAATAGGGCAAGCTACAGTCCATTCATAAATGGGGCAATTTGAATGCTGAGAAGCTTTCTACTAGACAGGACACATCCATTGATGCATTCTCTTTTCTAATGCATACAACCACGGACACAGTGAAATACT
Source organism: Callospermophilus lateralis (assembly GCF_048772815.1). NCBI lineage: Eukaryota > Metazoa > Chordata > Mammalia > Rodentia > Sciuridae > Callospermophilus > Callospermophilus lateralis. Next base: position 513,215 of record NW_027512398.1, on the reverse strand, counting down.
GAGACATAGAAACACTCGCCATGTCAAAAGACTTACAAAAAACACTAAACTTCAATCCAAACAAACCGACTTTAATACCTATTCTAGGAAAATGAGACAAAACCACAAACCCACAACCACACCCACAAAGGCACCTCCTTCCCCCAAGTAGGTCTGTGACTATCCAGAGTGTCCTCTGACTTGTGGGCCATAATATGTTCCCCCAAATTGGCCTGTCCTGTCTCAGATCTGGTCTCCTTGGCCAACTCTGTGAAGTTCTCAGTAGCCAGTGGTGAGCCACTACCTGCTTTCTCAGGAAAAGCCCCGCTTCAGAGATTTCCTCTAATTTGGCTTTCCTCACATCTGTAGGTACCAACAAAGACTGACTCTGTCCTTGCTGAATCCAAACAAGTGAGACCACTGGGACTGGGACAGGGACTGGCTCTGGGTGCCTGGCTTCCTGGATCCCAAATTCAGAGAGTTCCATCACCAAGGAAGTTAAGTGAGGTCCCTTCCTTCAGAAATTGAATGAGGTCACTGTCTTGGCAACCACTTTGTCCTAACTGTTGCTTTCAAGGGTCCCATGATACAGAGGCTGCCCCTACTTTCTGTGACACTTTCACAAGTTAGAATGGTATATCAACAATAGGCACCCAGGAATAGATCTCCACACAGGCCTAGTTTGGTCCAACTTCTCTACGTTAAGAAGAGAAGCTGATTCATACACAACCTTTTATCCTGACCAGGTTGTTTGCCATGGAAGATGACTTTTGGTCTCTCAGGTCCTTCATAGCTGCCTACCTCTTCTCCAGGGATCATTTCTGCATGGACCTTTGAGGTTCTCAGCAGGTGGAAGATTCCCTACATTTCAGTATTGTAAGATCAACTCTTTCCCTGCTCTTCTGTAAAGTTAGATTGAGGGAACAGTGTATGGTTATGGTTAATAACATGTTCGGTTTGGGTTAGAAATCATTCTGCTGGATGAATAATGGTATTGGGAACTTGCTATGTGTATAAGAATATATAGGTGAAATATATGTATGAAAACAGAAATCTAAGTATGATTTGAAGTTCAGAAGGGCATTGGGCTCTTGATTTGGATATGCAGCTTTGAATTACGTTCTGCAGAGGTGTCTCAATTAAATCGATATACAATGCCATAGGACCTTGTACCTTGGATGAATTAATGTAGAAGGAACATCTAGTCGAAAAGGGATAGTCCGTAGTGAAAGGTTAATAAAATAGGTACTTGTCACTTCCTGTTTTTCTGTATGCTTAACAAAACACTGTTGAAATCTTGAGAAATGTTTGCTAATCTTGTTTCCAGAATGTTCTGTTCCCAACTGCCAAACTGCAGAATGTACTCCCTCACTCAGTGTCATGCAAACCGCCCACATGCCCTCACCCATTAGTAAACTTCCCTCTCTTCCCTCTCCAAGGAAAGTATATAAGCTGTGCTTAAGGTGTTCTCAGGGCTCTCTGCTCTATTTAAGTGAGTTCTGAGCCACAGCATGCTGAACCCCAAACAAACCCATTGCTGTTGCATGAGACAGACTCTTGGTGGTCTCTTCCTTCGACACTCGCCCGACCTTTACATATTGAGGTTCCACCGAGTTCTGGCAGTGGCAGACGAGAGACCCCAATGGGCTCCTCTCGGAGCAAGTAAGGCGCCTCTTTCTGGTTTCAGGTTTCATGTTAGGGCTTGGCAAAATCTCTGGCGATGAAGAGCCTGAGCTCCCTCCGAAGGTGGCTGAGAGACGTGTCACGGAGACACAGGGCACCTCCCTGGAGGACGCCGCAGAAAACTCGGGAAATTAAGGAACAATAGTCTCCTCAACTCAGTGATATTTTGTTTCAGATTCGGTATTGTCATCCCATCGGGTTGTGCCGGCTACTCATTCCTGGTTTCAGTGTTTGACGTCCATTGCCTGTGTTTATGGTCTTGTCTTATCTGTGTCATGTGTCCTTGCTTTTGCTGTTTGTGTACCTTTCATTATGGGACAGAGCAGTTCAATGCCTCTGTCCCTGACCCTTGATCACTGGAACAAAGTCCGCTTAAGAGCTCAGAATCTTTCTTGTTTTAGTAAAATGCTGGACCTGGCAGAATCTCTGTGCCTCAGAATGGCCCACCTTTGAATTCGGATGGCCCCTAGAAGGATCTTTCTACTTCGCACTAATTTAAAAATTCAGAGATATTATCTCAGCCGGGGACACATAGCCATCTGGATCAACAGCCATATATCTTAACTTGGCAGAACATCTGCAAATCTCCTCCTCCATGGGTGAAGCCTTTCCTTGCCCCTGCCTCTGCTCCTACTCCTTCCCCCATGATCTCTCAAACCCTCTCAACCTCCTCCTCCTCCACCCCCTGTTCTCCCCGAGTCACAGATTTGACTCTACTGGACTCTTCTTCCCTAACTAATCCCCTGCCCATGTCCCCTAACCCACAACACCCTCAAATGGATTTCCCTGCTTCTGACTCAGCCTCTTTACCATTGGAGGAAGCTAAGCCGGTAATAGGGTCTGATAATGGACCGGTGTTCATGGCCCAGGTAAGTCAGGGGTTAGCCAGGAACCAGGGAATTAATTGGAAGTTATATTGTGCTTATAGATACCCGAGTTCAGGACAGGCAGATAGAATAAATTGAACCATTAAAGAGACCTTAAGAAAATTAAACTTAGAGAACAGCATAAAAGATTGGACTATGCTCCTGCCTTATGCAATGTTTCATGCAAGAAATACTCCCTCTGTTTCTTTGAGTAACCTTAGCCCCTGTGAAATTCTCTATTGTTGCCCTCCTGCAGTAAGGAACCTAAGCCCGACTCAAAGACCTAACCATTCCATCCACACCCCCTTGCTTGACAGACTTAAAGCTCTAAAAAGAACTCAGTGATACCTGTGTAAACAGCTGGCCACTGCCTATCAAACTGGGGACAAAGGGACTCAACATCGATATCAAGTAAGAGACTTCATCTACGTAAGACGACATCAGGTATCATGCTTGAAACCCCACTGGAAAGGACCATAGCCGGTGCTACTTATAACACCTACAGTGGTAAAGGTAGACGGAATCAATTTCTGGATCCATGCCTCTCATCTCAAGCCTGCGCCCTGTCCAGACTCTGGCTGGAAACTGGAAAAGACTGGTAAAACCTTCAAATTGCGTATTCACCATGTGGATAAGTCTGTGGACTCTCTCCTTGGCCACAAGTAGTCCTAAGCCACATCAGTCCATTCAGCAGTGATGGCTGATCACAAATCCTACTGGAAAAGAAGTATAATCTATCTCGCATACAGCCCCCTGAGGGACCTGGTGGCCATCACTCATCCCAGACATTTGTTAGCTGGCTATAGGTCTTACCTATTGGGATATCCCTGATGAAGAGGATACCACTAAAATTCCATTAAATTACTTCTGTACCATAGATAATGGAAACAAACATTATGGATGAAGGGACATGCAAGCCAGATGCAAGTTGGCTAGCCTAGATTACTATGTTTGCCGGGCAGACTCTCAAAGCCACAGTCACGGCTGTGTGGGGGGAAAGCCGACTTCTTCTGTAAGTCATGGGGATGTGAGCAAACAGGGGCTGCCTGATGGAACCCAAACTCCTCATCAAATTCAGTACACATCATTGGCCATATTACCAATTAGATAAGAAGAACCGATGGCCCCCAGAGGGGTCTCTAGATCCTCAAATTCTGCGTGACCTTTTCCCTCCTTCACTCACATCCTGAACTATGCTTCTCCAATAGATCCTCACCCTCAGCCTTCTGCTCCAGACACTCTGCTGTCACTCCCACCTCAGCAACCTGATTTCTCCCCTCCAATTACTAGATCAAAAACCCAAACCTCTGCCGGTTCTCAGACCATTGCCTCCTTGCTGAGGCAGCAGTTACTGAAGTACCCCTCCACCCACTCACTCCTCTCTTGTCCTGTCAGTGCCCGCACCGGGTCCCGCCAGGTCTTCTTACCAGCTAAACCAAAGCTCAAACCAGCTGAGGAGAGCCCTCAGTCCCCTATCTAAGATGTAATAAAAATGGCCTTTAAAGTTGGTTTGTCATCACTGAAAACAGTTTACTAATAATTAAACGTCCCTCATATGCGTTTTGAGATACTCACTCCCATCATCCTCTCTGCTCTACCTGTTCTACTGCTCAAGTTTTTGTTGTTAGGAAAATCTCAAACCCGTTTCCCATTATTCTTTTACATCTCTCCTTCCTCATTCTCAGATCCACGGAGCTGATCTCAGCCCACCTTCCCCGTCTTCCCCCTCTGCACTAGGCCCACAGAAAAGTCTTAACTGACCTTCTCCAGAAGTCTTCACCATGGCTGACTTTAGGACTTTCAGCAAAAGAGTCCCTATAAAAGAGTTAAATGTAGATAAACTTCCTCTTTTCGTGTTGCCCTGTTCTACTTGGCCAGTTGCTAAAAAAATCAGCACTTCTCAGGTAGACACCCTTTTACTAGTTTTTCACAAAATATGTGAACAAGGCCTCTGTCCTTGAGCTGGGGATTCACAGAGATGGCTACATTTCTAAGATAAAGAAGTTACCAACTGGTCTCCATGGTAACAGCTGGCAGGGGTAAAATAAGAAAGGGAAGAAAAAGCTCTCCCCCTCCCAGGTGTCCTTTAAAAGTTAACTTGCCCAGAACAGGGGAAAAACAGGAACAAATACTGCGTTTTTGAACTTCAGAAGACTGTGAGCTTCTGAGCACCTTCCCTTACATGTTGGGTACAAAATTCTGAAACTACCTAAACTTGAGTTTCAGGGGATTAATTGATTACAACAGAAGCAATGCCCTCTGAATCCGGTTGCAACCAAATAGGACTGTTTCCCTGTCTTTAGTGCTATCTTAGGTGCCTTGCCTTGTCCGTCCTTACAACAGAATAATTCTATATACTTAAACCTTGTTTATGTTTTCATGAAATGGTCAACAGATGTGATTAATCGTGTAATGGTGCAGATGTTTCCCAGAGTGCTCTATTATGAAGCAGGTTCATTTGAAGATCAAATAGGGGGACATACAACCAGGTTCCACTGGGAGCATATATCCCTCACTTTAGCCATCATATTAGGAATAGGATTTGCTGCACGGGTGGGCCCAGGAACCACTGCCCTTGTCCATGTGACACAATAAATGACCCAATTAGAAGCAGCAATAGACCAAAACTAAGATATTAGAAACCACCATCAGAGCTTTGCATGAAACTTTAACCTCTCTCTCTGAAGTTGTTTTACAGAACAGTTGAGGTTTGGACCTCCTCTTCATTAAAGAAGGGGGCCTTTGTGCTGCATTGAGGGAAGAATGTTGTTTTTATGCCGAACATACTGGAGTTGTAATAAAATCTATGAGTAAATTAAAAAGACACATTAAAGAGCATCAACAAGAGAGAGAGAGAGACCCAAAAAGGGTTGTTTGAGTCTTGGTTCACACAGTGCCCCTGGTTAACTACGTTTTTATCAACCCTGGCCGGTCCAATAATAATCCTCATATTATTGATAACTATAAAACCCTGTTTTCTCAACCGTGTAATTTCTTTTCTCCAGGCTCAAATTGGACGAGTTAAACTTATGGTAATACCCCACTAGAAGACATAGAATGTGAAACCCCCCAATGATAATTTTTATGATTAAAAGTAGCCAGAAAAAGAAGTGAGGAATGAAAGGTTAATAAAACAAGTACTTGTCCCTTCCTGTATTTCCCTATGCTTAACAAAAAACTGTTGAAATCTTGAGAAATGCTTGCAAAACTTGTTCCCAAAATGTGCTGTCCCCAACTGCCAAACTACAGAATGTACTCCCTCACCCAGTTGCATGCAAACTGCCCACTCGTCGTGACCCATCAATAAACTTCCCTCCCTGCCTTCTCCAGGGAAAGTATACAAACTCTACTTAAGCTATTCTCAGGGCTATCTGCTCTATTAAAGTGAGCTCTGAGCCCCAGCATGCTGGAAACCCAATAAACCTTTTGCTGTATCATGAGTACTCTGTTGGTCGTCTCCTTCTCCGAAGCTTGCCCGATATTTACTTGGATGATTGAATGTAGAAGAGAACATCCAGTGAAAAAGGTATAGTTGGTAGGATTAGGAAGATAGTCAGTAGGTTTAGGAAGAAGAGTGAGTATAGAATTTAGAACAAAAGTTCTTTAGCAATACGGTTTCAGTTAGAGAGTGAATGTAAATGTGAGCACAGTTGAAGAGTCAGTTACAATGATGAACTGGGGAAAATATGTAGGAAAGCAGATATCAATAGAGACATTATGAAATCAGGGAAATTACAAAGTGAGTGACAGAACTAGATATTTTGAAAAGGATTGAGTTTGAATATATAATCTTAGGAAAAAACAAATATGTAGACACCAATAGGATTGATATTTGAGAGCATTAGGCAAATTTCAGGTGCATGAATATTTCTGAGAATAATCTTGTGAATAGTTGATTATAAATCCAGATACATGAACATGAATGAATTTAGGGAGTGTATATGAGACACATATATTTCATTTTTTGAAATATCTGGAGAGTGTGTATATATATATATATATATATATATATATATATATATATATATACACACACACACACACACAAAACACACACAGACAAAAAAGTAGCAATATATATGTCAATCAAAATTTATCATATAATATATATTATCCACAGATCTAAAAATATTCATTTTACTGAACATGGATTTATGTATAATGTTGTTCAACTAGAAAGCTCACCCATATGTTGAATATTCAGTTTCAATGGGGTTTAGTAGGAGTGATCTTTTCTCTCAATTTGTATCTGCCAAGTCAGCCACCTCACAAGAATGTACGTGTGGTACCAGGTAGCCAACCTGATTCTGAACATTGCCCATAAGCCTATTCATATAACAAGATGCCTTTACATATAAGGGTCTGCTTGCTGTACCCTGTCAGTCATAAGGCATTTGCAAGCCAATGGCAGATCAACATGGCCCCACCACACATGTTTTATCACACACCTTCACACCACTGCTCTAGGCCCACTAATGAGCAGGCTCCAACTTACTGGCATCACTGTTCTACACAATTTTCATGAAACAAAGTCAGTCAAGGCACTGTCTGGTACACTGATGGTCAGCAACAGGATATCCAAAAGTTCTCCAGTGCCACCTGGTCATGGGAATTTCAAAAATTTCATGGTATTTATCAAGCCATTTGTCAAGGATGAAGTTGGAGGCTCTTTGGGTTTCAATTTATTCAGGAACCATTAAATGTTGAGGAAGCTCATTTCAATGAAAGCTCTAGAGAACACTCACAGGCAAGACTTCCCAAAGTGTGGCCAAAAGGTCACATGAAGCCAGGCCCATTGAGGTCTACAATGTGAGGTCCATGTGTGTTTTGACTCTCAACTGTGGCTGCAAAGTCTTTCAGAATAAAATCATGTGATATCCTGGCTGAGATTCCCAGTGCTCTGGGGAAAGCCACCCTGCACCTAGATCTCAGATTCCAAGGGCGACTCTCATGCATGGCCTAGTAAAAACCAAACACAATTCATGAAAATACTTCTCTGAGGTCAGTTCCAGAATTCATTCTCTAAGAGGAATCACAACAGAGTTCAAGCCCAGGTGGACCCAGTCTTTTCTTCTAAGTGCCACACAAATTACCACAATTCCAAACAAAACGCTCCCACATAACCCTTTTCTTCTTCCATATAGACACTCATCATAACCTCTGGATGGAGGTTTCCATGAGGGGCGCAGGACAGGACAGTGTCCAAAATAATCTCCCTTGCCCCTCATTTGCCTAAAGTCAGTGTGGCCTGAAAATCCTGACTGTGAAACAGGAGTGATCAAATTGGCCTGCCGTTAATACAGCTTGGCTTCTCCAATTTGAGGCCTACTGACTGTAGGGTTTAGATTCTTCATGTAAATTGGGGTCATGAGAAAACCCAAGCACCTATGGGATAGCCTCTGCAGGGCTTTGAAGAACTCTTTTGAAACAAAGGATCCCTATTCTCACTTGATGGATGTCAGGAACCTTAGAGAGTAAGGCGAGAGTCTTCATAAACAATGACTGCTCTTTTGGCCATTTTGGTTTTTAATGCACCCATGGGATCTTTCTTTAGATCCATCAGGTGCTGAGAATCTAAGCTACAGCCTAACACAGGGCCAAGAGGCTGATTCAGACACATCCCTTTCCAAAGCAATTATCCAAAGAGCCACAGGTGTTGCCCATTCATTTCCATTTGAAAACTGTTTTCTTCAGGCTTCACAAAGGGGTGGCCTGAGGCAAAGAACTTCCTGACATTCAGGACAACAGAACAATAGGTAAGCAAAAGGCCCAAAGCAGGGTTTCTCCACTGAGATTTAATGGTCACACTAATATCTGATTTTTCAGAGATGCTCGCCATTCCTTTGAGCTATCCAGTACATGGTCATGGCACAGAGCTTGGAAGTGGTACATACCTTAGACATAAAACCATGAGCCTATTCTGGAGAGGGGCAGAAGTCCAGAAGAAAACTGAAACTTAGGAAGATTGCAGGTGTTACCCATCGAAAAGGCAATCTGAAATCCATTCATAAATTGGACAGGATGAATGCTGGGAAGCTTTCTACTAGACAGGACACATCCATTGATGCATTTTCTTTTCTAATATCTGCAACCACGGACACAGTGGGATACACAGACATAGAAACACTCGCCTTGTCAAATGACTTACTAGAAACAGTTCATTCCACACCAAAAAAAGCGCCTTGCCTACCTATTCTCTGAACATGAGACAAAACCAGAAACCCACCCCCACACCCACAAAGGCACCTCCTTCCCCCAAGAAGTTCTGTGACTATCCGGAGTATCCTCTGACTGGTGAGCCATACTATATTCCCATGGAATGGCCTGATCTGTCTCAGATCTGGTCTCCTTGGCCAACTCTGTGCAGGTGTCAGGACCCAGAGGTGAGCAACTACCTGCTTTCTCAGGAATGACCCCTCTTTAGAGCTTTCCTGGCATTTGGCCATCCTCACATTAGTAGGTACCAAGAAAGACTGACACTGTCCTTGGTAAATCCAAACAAGTGAGACCACTGGGACTGGGACTGGGACTGGCTCTGGGTGCCTGGCTTCATGAATCCCAAGTTCAGAGATTTCCATCACCAAGGAAGTGAGGTGAGGTCACTTCCTTTAGGAACTGAATGAGGTCACTGCCTTGGCAACCACTTTGTCCTACCAGTGGCTTTCAAGTGTCACATGAGAAGGAGGCTGCCCCTACTTCCTGTGACACTTTCAAAATTTAGAATGGTATACAACCATAGGCACCCAGAAACAGCTACCCACACAGGCCTGGTTTGGTCCATCTTCTCTAAATTAAGATGTGAGAGGCTGATTCAGACAGAACCCTTCATCCTGAACAGGTTGTTTGCCATTGAACATGACTTTTGTTCTCTCAGGTCCTTCATAGCTGCCTACATCTTCTTCAGTCAACATTTCTGCATGGAACTTTGAGGTTCTCAGCAGGTGGAAGATCCCCTACTTTTCTGTATTGTAAGACCAACTCTGTCCCTCCTCTCTGTAAATTTAGAATGAGGGAACAGTGTATGGTTAGGGTCAATAACATATTTGACTTGTGTTAGGAATCATTCTGCTGGATGAATAATGGTATTGGGAACCTGCAAAATTTATAAGAATATATATTTGAAATATAAGTATGAAAACATAAATCTAGTTACGATTTGAAGCCAGAAAGGTCATTGGGCCCTTCTTTGGGATATTTAGCTTTGAATTACATTCTGCATTTTAGTCTAAGATAAATCTATACACAATGGAATAAAACCTTGCACCTCAGATGCCTGAATGTCGAAGAGAACATCCAGTAAAAAATGGATAGTCGGTAGGATTTGGAAGATAGTAGGTTTAGGAAGAAGAGTGAATCTTCGAGTTGGACCAATAGTTTTTTAGCAATAGGGTTTCGTTTAGAGAGTGAATGTAAATGTCAGCACATGTGAAGAGTCAGTCACAATGATGAACTGGGGAAAATATGTAGGAAAGCAGGTCTCAATAGAGACATTAGGAAATCAGACAAATTATAAAATGCGTGATAGGATTAGACATTTTCAACAGGGTTGAGGTTGAATATATAATCATAGGAAGAAACAAATATATAGTCCCCAACAATATTGACACTTGGGAGAATTAGGCATCCTGGACAAGGATGTTTTTAGTAATATATACTCACTTTCAATTTAGGGTTTGGTACAATCATAAGTGTGACCTTTGCATTTTTGTCCAGAATATTACTGTGATAAAATGTATATGTAGATCAGGTGACATGAGTATTTCTTCCACCATTATGGGAAGCAATATTTTTAAAAGCCATAAATTAGTATTGGGTATACAAATAGGTGTACCCTGTGTCAATGAATATAGAGATGATGCATGAATAGATCGTACTGTGAATAAATAATATAACTGGATCCAACTTTAGAAATTGGAATTAGAATAAATTGATATCTGAAAATATACAGGAAATCTTATATTGATATTGGTATACATACATTCATTACAACCAATTATAAGTCTAATGGTAATATTAGGGTTACGGTTTATCATGAAGAGGGTGTGTGAGTTTTTCTTCAAAAGTGATTATGGAAATCGAAAATAATGTGTTTGTTAAGAAGTCTCATGAAACGACCAGTCGAAAAACCTGGAGGACTACATGTGTTCGGAAGCAGGAAGTGATTGAAAGTGAAACAAATGTCTTTAATTTTGAAATTTTGGGTGAAAAATTTATCCATGGATGTGCATAAACTGAAGAAATAGTACTGTACCAGTTTTAAATAAAAATGAACGTCAAAATACACATCATGTCCCATAGGAATCTACTTGCATTGATGTTAAACTTGGTAAGTTACTGTAGAAATATTAGGATTTGTATGCACCTTTCACTGAAGTTTGTTTTCAGTACTAGGAAACAAATAAGTATTTCAGGTGGATGAATATTTCTGAGAATAATCTTGTGCAAAGTTGATTACAAATCCACATACATGAATATGAATGTATTTAGGGAGTGAATAATAAGACACATATATTTCATATTGTGAAAAATCTGGAGAGTATATATATATATATATATATATATATATATAACACACACAGACATTATAAAGTGGCAATATATATGCCAATCGAAATTCATGGTGAAATATATATCATCCATAGATCCCGAAATATTAATATTAATGAACATGGATTTATGAATAATGTTGTTCAACTAGAAAGGTCACAAATAGGTTGAATTTTAAGATCCAACAGCATTTAGCAGGAGTGATCTCTTCTCATAATTTGTATCTGCCAAGTCAGCCACCTCACAAGAATGTATATGTGATACCAGGTAGGATTCTATATGTGCATATAAAAATACATGTGCTGAATAGGCTACAGAGAAAGGGATACAGGAATTCACATATTCATTAACTTTAAAAACACATGGAGTACTATTTCAATTAAAAATTAACTAGATTTATAACACCTAACCTACATAATGCAAAAGGCAACTCCAACTATACACCATGCCTCTTCTGAACTGCTTGTATTTCTATTCTGTTTGAGTTATTTTTCTCCATCATATTAGGAATAGTAGTCAGAGTCTAGTAGGGTATAGTTTCGTGTCAGGGATTCAGTATTTTGAATGGAAAATTGGAAAATGAATCCAATGTGTATGCAAATATGTGCTACACAAAAATCTTCAAACTTTCATCCACAACAATGCCTTGACATTATCTTTGCCACAAGTAAGACACAATTAGAGGAGAAGAGTTAGAAAATACGTGAATACATATCTGGAATGGAATACGCTCAGGAGTTCCCAACCTTGGAGGTGATAGAGCAGTTTCCATAAGTAAGGGACATGGTAAACACTCCACAAACATGGAGCTCTGCTGGCCTAAATACTTCTTGAGAAACTGCCTCTGAGGTTGGGCACTTGAAATATATGTTGTTGTCAGGAGCTTTAGCTTCCTTTATAGTGAGCCCATCAAAGCTGGGTCTGCATCTATGTGACCTGGAGAACATGGTTTCTTATTTTCCAATGAACCTGAGGCAGCAGTGCTGAATTCTCTCTTTGTAGGTAAACTGTGGCCACTGGGGGCTAAGTGTCTCCCCGTGTGGACTGTGAAGCCATTTGGTCCTCTTCCACTTTCTGTTGTGGTTCTTGCTGCTACACTGGGACTTTGGTATTTGCTTCACGAAATACAACAATTTCAACTGGGACACAGTGCTGGAGAGAGTTCTGTCACTGTGGTGGGTCACGGTCTGCAGGAGAATGCACCAACCAGGCTTCTTTCCCACATAGCTTGCACCATTGACCATGTCAACCTGATTCTGAAAATTGCCCTGAAACCTCTCCATATATCAAAATGCCTTTACAAATAAGGGTCTGCTGGCTGCACCATGTCCTTCACAAGCCATTTGGTAGCCAATGGCCAAACCACATGGACCTACCACAGATGTTTTATCACACACCTGCACAACTGCCCACCGCTGCTCTAGGCCCACTACTCAGCAGGCTCCAACTTACTGGCATCTTTTTTCTACATTATTTTTGTGAAACCCAGTCCATCAAGGCACCCTCTAGTATACTCATGATCAGCAACAGGACACCCAAAGATTCTCCAGTTCCACCTGGTCATGGGATTTTCAAAAATTTCATGGTATTTATCTAGCCATTTTTCAAGGATGAAGTTGGAGGCACTGTGGGTTTCAAGAACCACTAAATGTTGAGGAAGCTCATTTCAATGAAACTCTGGAGAACTCTCATAGGCAAGGCTTCCCAAAGAGTGGCCAAAAGGTCAAATATAGTCAGGCCCATTGAGGTATACGTTGTGAGTTCCATGTGTGTTTTGACTCTCAACTATGGCTACCAAGTCTTTAAGAATAAAATCATGGGATATCATGGCTGATATTCCCAGTGCTCTGTGGAAAGCCACCCTGGGCCTTGATCTCAGTTTATAAGAGCGACTCTCATGCGTGGCCTCCTAAAATTTCAACACAATTCATGCAATACTTCTCTGAGGTCAGTTCCAGAACTCAGTCTCTAAGGGGATTCACACCAGACTTCAAGCCCAGGTGGACCCTGTCATCTCTTCCAACCGTCACACAAATGACCACAATTAATACCAAAACAATCCCACATTGCCCTCCTCTTCTTCCATAAAGGCACTCATCATAACATCTGGCTGGAGGTTTCCATGAGGGGCACAGCCCAAGACAGTGTCCAAAATAAGCTCCCTTGGCCCTCATTTGCCTAAAGTCAGGGTGGCTTGGACACCCTTCTTGTGCACCAGGAGTGATCTGTAAGGGTAAAAGAAATTGAAATTAAAGTGTAAAAGTTAAAGTGTAAAAGACCGGGTGTTGTAAAGTTTTTAAGCAGCAAGGCTTGAGTTAAAATGTAAAGGACCAGGTATTGTTAAGTTCCTGTGCTACACGCAAAACCTGAAATTCCTGTAGCTTGTAGGACAATTTCCGGACTACCCAGTAAATATTCCCCCTGACCGCCTGGTTTTTTAATAACCTAGGACCCTGTGAGGCCTGGCACAGAGGCATTGCAGGGCCTAAACCAATCATTTTGAATGTGTACCCCGCTTTAGAACTGACTTACATGTTCCCACCAATAAATGAACTAATCATGTTTAGGAATTGTTGTTTGATTTTCCCGTGGTGTATGATGATTTCTTAAAGGAGACTGTAATATATGTAAACTCCCGCCCTGCCCAAAAAGTGTACTTAAGCAATGCTCAACCCCTGCTCGGGGCTCTGGGTTGCTCTCCCATCTTGAGTGAGCACATAGCCCCAGCATGCTGGATTGGATCCTCAATAAACGCCTTTTACTGTTGCATGAGCCGCAGTTTCTTGATGGTCTCTTCCTCCAACATTCGCCGGAAACTTACATTTGGTGCATTGGCCGGTAATCACGCAGCGCAGGACAAGGAGACCTCAACGAACCTTTCTGGGGGTAAGTAAGGCGCCTCTTTCCTTCAAAAATGATTATGGAAATCGAAAATAATGTGTTTGGAAAGAATCTCATGAAAAGAACAGTCAAGAAACATGGAGGAATACATATGTTCTGAAGCAGGAAGTATTTGAAAGTGAACCAAATGCCTACAGATTTGTGAACTTGTGGATGAAAAGTTATATCCTATGATATCCATGAACCGAAGAAATAGTAATGTACCACTGTTGAATAAAAATGAACTTCAAAATACACATCATGTCCCATAGGATTATACTTGCATTAATGTTAAACTGGGTCAGTTACCATGCAAATATTAGGATTTGTAAGCACAATTCACCGAAGTTTGTTTTCAGTACTGGGAAATAAATATGTATTTTATGTGGATGAATTTTTCTGAGAATAATCTTGTGCAAATTTGATTACAAATCCACATACATGAATATGAATGTATTTAGGGAGTGAATAATAAGACACATATATTTAATATTGTGAAAAATCTGGAGAGTATATATATATATAAATATATATATATATATATATATATATATATATATATATATATATATATATATATATATATTTATAAAGATAAAAACACAGACATTAAAATGTAGCAATATATATGCCAATCAAAATTCATCATGAAATATATATCATCCTCATATCCAAAAATATTCTTTTTACTGAGCATGGATTTATGTATAATGTTGTTCATCTAGGAAATTCACCAATTTGTTGAATTTTCAGTTCCATCAGTATTTAGGGGGAGTGATCTCTTTTCACAATTTGTATCATCCAAAAACAGTGAGCTCACAAGAATGCATGTGTGATACCAGGTAGGATTCTAAATATGCATAATAAAATACATGAGATGAATAGGCTACAGAGAAAAGGAGACAGAAATTTACACATGTGTTAACTTTAAAAACTCATGGAGAAGTACTACAATGAAAAGTTGACTAGATTTATAACACATACACTTGATAAAGCAGAAGGCAAGTCCTAGTATACACCATGCCACCTATGAATGGCCTGTATTTCTATTCTGTTAGGTTTCTTTTTCTCCATCATATTAGGATTAGTAGTCAGAGTCTAGTAGGGTATGGGTTAGTGTCAGGGATTCAGTATTTCAAATGGAAAATAGGAAAATGAATCTAATGTGTATGCGAATATTTGTTAGACAAAAATCTTCCTACTGTCATCCAAAAAAATGCCTTGATATTTCCTTCACCACAAGTAATACACAATTAGTGGAGAAGAGTTTGAAAATCTGTGAATATATATCTGGAAAAGAAAATGCTCAGGAGTTCACAACCTTGGAGGTGGTAGAGGAATTTCCAAAAGTAAGGTAAAGGGTAAACACTTCACAAACATGGAGCTCTGGTGGCCTAATTAATTTCTGAGAAACTGCCTCTGAGTTTGGGCCCTTGAAATATTTGTTGTTGTCAGGAGCTTTCGCTTCCTTTGTAGTGAGACCATCAAAGCTGCGTCAGCATCTATGTGACCTGGATGACATGGTTCCTTATTTGCAATAGAACATGAGGCAGCAGTTCTGAATTCTCTCTTTGTAGGTAAACTGAGGCCACTGGGGTCTAAGTGTCTAAACATGTGGTCTGTGAAGCCATTTGGTCATACTTCACTTTTCGTGGTGTTTCTTACTGCTGCACTGGGAGTTTGGTATTGGCTTCACAAAATACAAAAAGAAAAACTGGGACACAGTGCTATAGAGAGTACTTTCACGTGTAGTGGGTGAGGGTCTGCAGGAGAATGCACCAACCAGGCTTCTATCCCCAAAAGCTTGCACCCATGTCCATATCAACCTGATTCTGAATATTGCCCTGAAACCTCTCCATATAATAAGGTCCCTTAACTTGTATGGTTCTGCTGGCTGCACCATGTCAGTCACAAGGCATTTGGAAGCCAATGGCAGATCCACATGGCCCCACGACAGATGTTTTATCATACACCTGCCCACCACTGCTCTAGGCCAACTAGTCAGCAGGCCTCAACATTCTGGCATCTCTGTTCTCACCGTTTTCATGAAACCCAGTCAATCAATGCAATGTCTGGTACACTCGTGATCAGCAATAGACATCCAAAGGTTCTCCAGTGCCACCTGTTCATAAGAATTTAAAAAATTTCATGGTATTTATCTAGCCAATTTTCAAAGATAAATTTGGAGGCACTCTGGCATTCAATTCATTCGGGAACCATGAAATGGTGAGGAAGCTCATTTCAATTAAAGCTCGGGAGAACTCTCAGAGGAAGGCTTCCCAAAGAGTGGCCAAAAGGTGACATTAAGCCAGGCCCATTGAGGTCTACAATTGAGGGCCATGTTTGTTTTGACTCTCAACTATGGCTTCCAAGTCTTTCTGAATAAAGTCATGTGATATCCTGGCCGAGATTCCCAGTGCTCTTTGAAAGCTATCCTGGGCCTAGATCTCAGTCTCCAAGGGCAACTCTCATGCGTGGCCTCCTAAAATCCCAACACAATTCATGCCAATACTTCTCTGAGATCTGTTCCAGAACTCAGTCTCTAAGGGGAATCACTCCAGAGTTCAAGCACAGGTGGACCCAGTCATCTCTTCCAACCACCACACAAATGACCACAATTAAACCAAAACACTCCCACATGGCCCTCATATTCTTCAATTTAGAGACTCATCATAACCTCTGGCTGGAGGTTTCCATGAAGGGCGCAGCTTAAGACAGTGTCCAATATAAGCTCACATGCCCCTCATTTGCCTAAAGTCAGGGTGGCATGGAAACTCTTCCTGTGAAGCAGGAGTGATCAAATAGGCCTGCCAATAATACTGCTCTACTTCTCCAATTTGAGGCCTATTCTCTGTGGGGTATAGATTCTTTATGTGAATTGGGGTCATGAGAAAACTCAAGCAACTATGGGCTACCCTCTGCAGGGCTTTGAAGAATCCATTTGAGTGAGTCGAGGAGTTGGACCAAATGTTCTTTAGACATAGAGTTTTGATTAGAGAGTGAGTGTAAATGTCAGCATATGTGAACAGTCAGTCACAGTGATAAACTGGGGAAAATGTGTAGGAAAGCAGATATCAATAGAGACATTAGGAAATAAGGCAAAGTACAAAGTGAGTGATAGGATAAGACATTTTTAACAGGGTTCAGTTTCAATATATAATCTTAGGAAGAAACAAATATGTAGTCACCAATAGGAATGATATTTGAGATCATTAGTTAATCAGTGCATGGATGTTGTTAGTATTACATGCTCACTTTCAATATAGGCTTTGATACAATCATAAGTGTGACAGTTGCATTTTGTTTCAGGAATATTACTGTGATGAAATGTATATGTATATCAGGTGACTACAGTATTTCTTCCACCATTTCTGAAAGCAATATTTTAAAGACTTAAAAATTAGTATTGGGGATACAAATAGGTATACCATCGGTCTACGAATATAGAGATGATGCCTTAATAGACCATACTGTGAATAAATAATATAACTGGTTCAAACGTTAAATAATGGATTGAATTGATATCTGAAAATATATAGGAAATCTTATATTGATATACATACATTCATTCCAACCAGTTATACATCTAATGGTAATATTAGCGTTATGGTTTATCATGAAGAGTGTGTGAGTTTGGCTTCAAAAGTGATTATGGAAATCAATAATACTGTGTTTGGAAAGAATCTCATGAAAAGAACAGTCAAGAAACATGGAGGAATACATGTGTTCTGAAGTAGGAAGTGATTAAAAGTGAACCAAATGCCTATAAATTTGTGAAATTGTGGATGAAAGGATATATCCTATAATGTCCATAAACTGCAGAAATAGTAATGTACCAGTGTCTGAATAAAAATGAACTTCAAAATACACATCATGGTCCCATAGGTGTCTACTTACATTGATGTGAAACTGGTTCAGTCACTGTAGAAATATTACGAATTGTATACACCATTCACTTAAATTACTTTTCAGTACTAGAAAAAAATATGTATTTAAGGTGGATGAATATTTCTAAGAATAATTTTGTGAAAAGTTGATTATAAATCTACATACACACACATGAGTTTATTTAGGGAGTGTATAATAAGACACATATATTTCATATTTTGAAAATCTTAAGAGTAGATATCTATATCTATATAGATAGATAGATAAATAGATAGATACACACATACACAGACATTAAAATGTAGCAATATATGTGCCATTCGAAATTCATCATGAAATATATATCATCCACGTATCCAAAAATATTCATTTTACTGAACATTTATTTATACATAATATTTTTCATCTAGGAAATTCACCCATAGGTGGAAATTCCAGTTCCATCTGTATTTAGAGGGAGCGATCTCTTCTCACAATTTGTATCTTCGAAAATAAGCGATCTCACAAGAATGTACATGTGATACCAGGTAGAATTCTAAAAATGCATAAAAAATACATTTGATGAATAGGCTACAGAGAAAGGGAGACAGAAATTTACATATGTGTTAACTTTAAAAACTCATGGAGAAGTATTACAATGAAAAGTTGACTAGATTTATAACACATACCATTGATAAAGCAGAAGGCAAGTCCAAGTATACACCATGCCTCCTATGAAAGGCCTGTATTTCTATTCTGTTAGGTTTCTTTTTCTCCATCATATTAGGTTTAGTAGTCAGAGTCTAGTAGGGTATGGGTTAGTGTCAGGGATTCAGTATTTCAAATGGAAAATAGGAAAATGAATCTAATATGTATGCAAATATGTGCTACACAAAAATCTTCCCACTCTCAGCCAGAACAATGCTTTGACATTACCTTCGCCCCAAATAAGACACAATTAGTGGAAAAGAGTTAGAAAATCTGTGAATACATATGTGGAAAGGAAAATGCTCAGAACTTCACAAACTTGTAGGAGGTAGAACAGTTTACAAAAAGGGAGAGGGTAAACACTTCACAAACCTGGAGCTCTGCTGGCCTAATGACTTTTTGAGAAACTGCCTCTGAGGTTGGGCAGTTGAAATATGTTTTTGTTAGGAGCTTTTGCTTCCTTTGTAGTGAGACCATCAATGCTGGGTCTCCATCTATGTGACCTGGATGACATGGTTCCTTATTTTCTAGTGGACATGAGGCAGCAGTGCTGAATTCTCTATTTGTAGGTAAACTTTGGCCACTGGGGTCTAAGTATCTAACCGTGTTGTCTGTAAAGCCATTTGTTCATGCTCCACTTTCGTGGTGTTTCTTACTGCTGCACTGTGAGTTTGGTATTGGCTTCACGAAATACAAGGAGTTCCACTGGGACACAGTGCTGGAGGATGTACTCTCATATGTGGTGGGTGAGGGTCTGCAGTAAAATGCACCAATGAGGCTTAAATGCCACATAGCTTTTCAACTGGACAATAGCCCCCTTATTCTGATCATTGGCAGGAATCCTCTCCATATAACAAGATGCCTTTACATAGAAGGGTCTGCTGGATGTACCATGTCAGTGACAAGTCATTTCTAAGCCAATGCCAGATCCACGTGGACCCACAACTGATGTTTTTTCACACACCTACACTCCACTGCTTTATGCCCACTAGTCTTCAGGCTCCAACTTACTGGCATCTATGTTCTACAGCATTTTCATGAAACACAGTCAATTAAGGCACTGTCTGGTACAATCATGATTAGCAACAGGACATCCAAATGTTCTCCAGTGCCACCTGGTCATGGTAATTTCAAAAAATTCATGGTATATATCTAGATATTTTTCAATAATGAAGTTGGAGGCACTGTGGGATTCAATTTATACAGGAACCATTAAATGGTTAGGAATCTCATTTCAATGAAAGCTCTGGTGAACTCTCACAGGCAAGGCTTCCCAAAGAGTGGGCAAAAGGTCTCATGAAGCCAGGCCCATTGAGGTCTACAATGTGAGTTGCATGTGTGTTTTGACTCTCAACTATGGCTGGAATCTTTCAGAATAAAATCTTGTGATATCCTGGCTTAGATTCCCAGTGCTCTGTGTAAAGTCACCCTGGGCCAAGATCTCAGATTCCAATGGTGAATCTCATGTGTGGCCTCCTGAAATCCCAACACAATTCATGGCAATACTTCTCTGAGGTCAGTTACACAACTCAGTCTCTAAGGGGAATCACAACAGAGTTCAAGCCCAGGTGGACCCAGGCATCTCTTCCAATTGCTACACAAATGATGACAATTAAAACCAAAACACTCTCACACGGCCCTCTTCATCTTTTATATAGACACTAATCATAACCTCTAGCTGGAGGTTTCCATGAGGGGCACAGCCCAAGATAGTGTCAAAAATAAACTCCCTTGCCCCTCATTTGCCTAAAGTCAGGGTGGCCTGGATAACGTTAGTGTGAAACAGAAGTGATCAAATAGGCCTGCCATTAATACTACTCCACTTCTCAAATTTGAGGCATACTGACTGTGGGGTATAGATTTTTAGTGTGAATTGGAGTTATAAGAAAACCCAAGCACCTATTGTCTCCCCTCTGCAGCCCTTTGAAGAACTTATTTGACACAAATGATCCCTATTCTCACTTGATGGAGGTCAGGAATCTTACAGAGGAAGGCGAGAGGCATCATCCACAATCACTGATCTTTTTTCCATTTAGATTTTGGATGCCCACATGGGATCTTTCTTTAGATTCATCAGGTGCTGAAAATCTAAACCACAGCCTCACACAGGGCCAAGAGGCTGATTCAGACACATCCATTTCCAAAGCTACGAAGCAAAGAGCCACAGGTGATGCCCATTCATTTCAATTTTAAAACTGTTTTCTTCAGGCTTCACAAAGGGGTGGCCTGAGGCAAAGACCTTTCTGACATTCAGAGCAACAGAACAATAGGTAATCAAAAGGCCCCAAGCAGGGTTTCTCCACGGAGACTTTCCTGGTTACTCTGATATATGAGTTTTCTGAGATGCTCGCCATTCCCTTCAGCTATCCAGTACATGGCCATGTCACAGAGCTTGGAGGTGGTACATATCTTGTACAAAAATACATGATACTAATCTTGAGAGTGGCCAGAATTCATGAAAAAATGGAAAATTAGGTAGATAGCCGGTGTTGCCCATGGATAAGGCAAGCCTCAGTCCATTCATTAATTGGAAAGGATGCATGCTGGGAAGCTTTCTTCTAGACAGGACACAACCAATGAGCTATTTTTTTTTCTAATATCTACAAAGAAAAATACAGTGGGATACACAGACATAGAAACAGTCTCCTTGTCAAATGACTTACTGGAAACAGTCCACTCCAAACCAAACAAACCTCCTTTTTTTACCTATTCTCAGAACATGAGAAAAAAACCACAAACACAAACCAACACCCACAAATGCAACTTTTTCCCACAAGTAGGTCTGTCACTATCTGGAGTGTCCTCTGACTGGTAGGCCATATGATGTTCCCCAGAAATGGCCTTTCTGTCTCACATCTGGTCTCCTTGGTCAACTCTGTGAAGTTGTCAGGAGGCAGTGGTGAGCCAATTCCTGTCCTCTCAGGAAAGACCCCTCTTCAGAGCTTTCTTGGTATTTGGCAACCCTTACATCAGTAGGTACCAAGAAAGACTGACTCTGTCCTTAGTGAATCCAAACAAGTGAGCCCACTGCAACTGGGACTGGGACTGGCTCTGGGTGCCTGGCTTCCTGGATCACAAAATTCAGAGAGTTCCATCACCAAGGAAATGAGGTGAGGTCACTACCTTCAGGAAATAAATGAGGTCCCTGTCTTGGCCACCACTTTGTCCTAACAGTTGCATCCTAGTGTCTCCTGACATGGAGGCTGCCCTACTTCCTGTGATACATTCACATGTTAGACTGGTATAGAAACCATAGTCACCTGGGAACAGCTCTCCACACAGGCCTGCTTTGGTCCATCTTCCCTGCATTAAAAATAGAGAGGATGACTCAGACACATCCTTTCATCCTGACCATGTTGTTTGCCATGGAATATGACTTTTGTTCTCTCAGGTCTTTCATAGCTGCCAACATCTTCTCCAGGGATTATTTCTGCATGGATTTTGAGGTACTCAGCAGGTGGAAGACCTCCTAACTTCCTGTATTGTAATATCAACTTTATCCCTCCTCTTCTGTAAAGTGAGATTGAGGGAACATTGTATGGTTAGGGTTAATAGCATGTTCCATTTGGCTTAGGAATCATTCTGCTGGATGAATAATGGTATTGGGAACCAGCGATATTTAAAAGAATATAGAGGTAAAATATAAGTATGAAAACAGAAATCTAGGTAATATTTTAAGCCCAGAAGGATTTGGGCCCTTGATTGGGATCCTTAGCTTGAGTAATGTTTTGCACCGAGGTCTCAGTTAAATCGATATACAATGGCATAAGACCCTGTACCTCAGATGATTGAATGTAGAAGAGAACATCCAGTGAAAAAGGGATAGTGTGTAGGATTAGAAAGATAGTCAGTAGGTTTAGGAGGAAGAGTGAGTCTAGGATTTGGACCAAAAGTTCTTTAGCAATAGGTTTCGGTTAGAGAGTGAATATTAATGGCACCATATGTGAAAAGTCGGGCACAATGATGAACTGGGAAAAAATATGTAGGAAAGCAGACATCAATAGAGACATTAGGAAATCAGGCAAAGTATAACGTGAGTGATAGGATTAGACATTTTCAAGAGGGTTGAGGTTGAATACATAATCTTAAAGAGAAACAAAAATGTAGTCACCAATTGGATTGACATTTGAGAACATTAGGCAAACTGGGCATGGATGTTTTTAGTAATCCATGTTCACATTCCATTGAGGCTTTATTGCAATCATAACGGTGACCTTTGCATTTTGTGTCCAGAATATTACTGTGATAATATGTATATGTAGATCAGGTGACATGAGTATTTCTTCCACCTTTTCTGGTAGCAATATTTTGAAAACATATGAATTAGTACTGGGGATACTAATAGGTTTACCCTGTGTTGATGAATATAGAGATGATGCATTAATAGACCATACTGTGAAAAAATTATATGGCTGGTTCCAAATTTAAATAATGGATTGTTTTAATATCTGAAAATATAGAGGAAATCATATATTGATATAGGTACATTAATTCCAACCAGTTATATATCTAATGGTATTATTAGGGTTACCGTTTATCATGAATAGTGTGTGAGTTTTGCTTCAAAAATGATTATTCAATCGAAAATAACGTGTTTAGAAAGAAGTCCAGTGAAAAGACCCATCAAGAAACATGAAGGAATATATGTGTTCCGAAGGAGAAAGTGATTGAAAGTGAACCAAATATTTATAAATTTGTGAACTTGTGAATGAAGGGGTATATTTTATGATGTCCATAAACTGAATAAATAATAACGTACCAAGTTTGAATAAAAATGAACTTTAACAAACACATCATATCAAATAGGAATGTATTTGCATTGATGTTAAACTTGGTCAGTTACTCTAGAAATATTAGGATTTGTAAGAACCCTTCCCTGAAGTTAGTTTTCAGTACTAGGAAACAAATATGTATGTCAGTGGATGTATATTTCTGAGAATAAACTTGTTAAAAGTTAATTATAAATCCACATATATGAATATGAATGAGTTCAGGCGGTGTATAAGAAGACATATATTTCATATTTTGGAAAATCTGGAGACTATATATATATGTATATATATATATATATATATATATATATAGACACACAAACACACACACATTATAATGTCACAATATATATGTCAATCGAAATTCATCATAAAAAATAACTCATCCGCATATCCCAAAATATTCATTTTACTGAACATGGATGTATGTAGAATGTTGTTCATCTAGGAAGCTCACCCATGGGTTGAATTTTCTGTACCAACAGCATTTAGGAGGAGTGATCTCTTCTCACAAATAGTATCTGCCAAGTCAGTCACCTCACAAGAATGTACGTGTGAAACCAGGTAGGATTCTATTTGTGCATATAAAAATACATGTGCTTAATAGGCTACAGAGAAAGGGAGACAGGAATTCATATATTTCTTAACTTTAAAAACACATGGAATAGTGTGTAGTGTCCCTCTTTATCCCTTTTGATTAACTTTGGCTTAAAAAAAAGAATTTTATTGAAAATTTTTGTATATATGTTTGTCAGGAATATTGCTCTGAAGTTTTCTTTCCTTGATGTGTCTTTGTCTGATTTTGGTATGTGAGTGATACTAGCCTCATGAAATGAGTTTGGAGGAGTTCCATGCTTTTCTATTTTATGGAATAATTTGAGGAGTATTGTGATGAATGCTTCTTTGAAGGTCTTGTAGAACTTGACTGAGAATCTGTCTGTTCCTGGGCTTTGCTTGATTGGTAGGCTGTTGACAGCAACTTCTATTTCATTGCTTGAAATTGATTTGTTTAAATTGTTCATGTCCTACTAATTCAGTTTGGGTATATCTCTAAAATTTTATTGATGCCATCATTGTATTTTAATTTATTAGAGTATAAATTTTCAAATTAGTTTTCAATTATTCTCTGTATTTTAGTTGTGTACTCTGTAAAAGTTCTTTTACGATCCTTAATTTTAGTAATTTGAGGTTTTTTTTCTTCATTAGCTTGGTTAAGGATGTGTCAATTTTATTTAGTTTTCGAAGATTAAATTTTGTTTTGTGTCAAAAAAAATAACACATGGAAAAGTATTTCAGCAAATTGAATAGATTTATAACTCCTACCTTATATCATGCAAAAGGCAAGTCCAACTATACACCATGTCCCTTCTGAAATGCTTGTATTTCTATTCTGTTTGGGATATTTTTCTCCATTATATTAGTATTAGTAGTCAGAGTCTAGTAGGGTATATGAATGTTTCTGAGAATAATCTTGAGAAAAGATGATTATAAATACACATTCATGAATATGAAAAATTTAGGAAGTGCAAAATAAGACAAAAATATTCCATATTTTCAAAAATTTGGAGAGTATATCTATATCTATCTATATCTATATCTATATCTATATCTATATCTATATCTATATACACACACACACACACACAACACTCACAGAAATTAAAAAGTACCAATATAAATGCCAATAGAAATTCATCAGTAAATATATATCATCCACAGATGCAAAAATATTTATTTTACTGAACATGAGTTTATGTATAATGTTGTTCTACTAGGACGCTCTCCTATAGGTTGAATTTTCATTTAAAACAGTTTTAGGAGGAGTGAACTCTTCTCACAATTTGTATCTGCCAAGACAGCCACCTCACAAAAATGTACGTGTGATACCTGGTAGGATTCTATATATGCATATAAATATACATGTGTGAATAGGCTACAGAAAAGGGAAACAAGAATTCACATATTTGTTAAGTTTAAAAACAAATGGAGAATATTTCCATTAAAATTTGACTAGATTTATAACACCTACCTTATATAATGCAAATGTCAAGTCCAACTATACAACATGTCTCCTCTGAAGTGCTTGTATTTCTATTGTGTTGGGTTAATTTTTCCCATTATAATAGGATGAATAGTCTGAGTCTACTAGGTATGGGTTAGTTTCAGGGATTCAGTATTTGAATGGAAAATTGGAAAATGAATCCAATGTGTATGTAAATATATGCTGCACAAATATCCTCCCGCTCTCATCCAGAACAATGCCTTGATATTACCTTCACCCCAAGTAAGACGCAATTAGAGGAGAAGAGTTACAAAATCAGTGAATACATATCTGGAATGGAAAATGCTCAGGAGTTCACAACCTTTGAGGTGGTAGAGGAGTTTCCAAAACTAAGGGACAGGGTAAACACTCCACAAACATGGAGCTCTGCTGGCCTAAATACTTTTTGAGAAACTGTGTCTGAGCTTCCGCAATTGAAATATATGTTGTTTTCAGATGATTTGGCTTCCTTTGTAGTGAGACCATCAAAGCTGGGTCTGCATCTATGTGACCTGGAGGACATGGTGTCTTATTTTCCAATGAACAAGATGAAGCAGTGCTGAATCCACTCTTTGTAGGTAATCTGAGGCCACTGGGGACTTAGTGTCTCCCCGTGTGGACTGTGAAGCCATTAGGTCCTCCACCACTTTTTGTGGTGTTTTTCCTGCTGCACTGTGAGTTTGGTATTTGTTTCACGAAATACTAGGAGCTAAACTGAGACACAGTGCTCGAGGGAGTTGTGTCACGTGTGGTGGGTCAGGGTCTGCAAGAGAATGCACCAACTAGGCTTCTATCTCTCACAGCTTGCCCCATTGCCCCCTTGTCCATATCAACCTGATTCTTCATTTTCCTCTGAAAACTCTCCATATAACAAGATGCCTTTACATATAAGGGTCTGCTGGCTGCACCATGTCAGTTACAAGCCCTTTGGAATCCAATGGTAGATCCACATGGCCCTACCACGGATGTTGTATCAAACAACTCCCCACCACTGCTCTAGACCCACTACTCAACAGGCTCCAACTTACTGGCATCTCTGTTCTACACCATTTTCATGAAACTCAGTAAATCAAGGCACTGTCTGGTATACTCATGAACAGTAACAGGACATCCAATATTTCTCCAGTGCCACCTGGTCATAGGAATTTCAAAAATTTCATGGTATTTATCTAGCCATTTCTCGAGCATGAAGTTGGAGGCACTATGGATTTCAATTCATGCAGCAAACATTAAATGGTGAGGAAGCTCATTTCAATGAATTCTCTGGAGAACTCTCACAGGCAAGGCTTCCCAAAAAGTGGACAAAAGGTCACATTAGGCCAGGCCCATTGAGGTCTACAATGTGAGGTCCATGTGTGTTTTGACTCTCAACTATGGCTGCCATTTCTTTAAGAATAAAATCATGTGATATCCTTGCTGAGTTTCCCAGGCCTCTGTGGAAATCCACCCGGGGCCTAGGTCTCAGTTTCCAAGAGCGACTTTCATGCTTGGCCTCTTAAAATCCCAACAAAATTCATGGCAATGTTTCTCTGAGTTCAGTTCCAAAACCCAGTCTCTAAGGGGTATCACACCAGAGTTCAAGCCTACGTGTACCCAGTCATTTTTTCCAATGCCACACAAATGACCAAAATTAAAACCAAAACACTCCCACATGGCCCTCATCTTATTCAATATAGGCAATCATCTTAACCTCTGGCTGGATGTTTCCATGAGGGGCCCAGCCAAAGACACTGTCCAAAATCAGCTCGTTTGCCCCTCATTTGCCTAACGTCAGGGTAGCCTGGACACAGTTTCTGTGAACCAGGAGTGAACAAATAAGCCTGCCGTTAATACTTCTGTGTTCCTCCAATTTGAGGCCTACTGATTTTAGATATCGATTATTTAGTTGATTTAGAGTCATGCAAAAACACAAGCACCTCTGCAAGGCTTTGAAGAACTCATTTGACCCAAAGAATCCCTATTCTCATTTGATGGAGTGCAGGAACCTAACAGAGGAAGGCAAGAGACTTCATCCACAATGAATGATATTTTTTGCCATTTTGGTTTTGGAAGCTCACATGGGATCATTCTTAAGATCCATCAGGTGCTGAGAATCTAAGTCACAGCCACACACAGGTCCAAGAGGCTGATAAAGACACATCCCTTTCGAAAGCAATTAAGCTAGAGCCACAGGTGAGGCCCATTCATTTCCATTTGAAAACTGTTTTCTTCAGTCTTCACAAAGGGGTGGCCTGAGCAAAGACCTTCCTGACATTCAGTGCAACACAACAATAAGTAAGCAAAAGGCCCAAAGCAGGGTTTCTGCACTGAGACTATCCTGGTCACACTGATATCTGAGTTTTCTTAGATGCTCGCCATTCTCTTCAGCTATCCAGTACATGGCCATGTCACAGAGCTTGGAGGTGGTACATATTTTGGACACAAATCCCTGAGCCTATTCTGGAGAGTGGCCAGAATTCAGGAAGAAAACAACAACTTAGAAAGATAGCAGGTGTTGCACATCGATAAGACAAGTTGCAGTCCATTCATATATTGGGCAGGATGAATTATGGGAAGATTTATACTAGACAGGACACATCCATTAATGCATTCTCTTTTCTAATGTCTACAACAACGGACACAGTGGGATACACAGAAACAGAAACACTCGCCCTGTCAAATGACTTACTAGAAACTGTCCAGTCCAAACCAAACAAACCGCCTTTCCTATCTATTCTCAGAACATGAGACAAAACAACAAACCCACACCCAATCCCACAAAGGCACCTCCTTCCCCCAAGTAGGTCTGTGACTATCCGGAGTGTCCTCTGACCGGTGGGCCATACAATGTTCCCCCGAAATGGCCTGTCTTCTCTCAGATTGTGTTTCCTTGACCAACTCTGTGAAGATGTCAGGAAAAAGTGGTTAGCCACTACCTGTTTTCTCAGAAATAGTCCACCTTCAGAGCTCTCCTGACATTTGGCCATTCTCACATCATTAGGTACCAAGAAAACTGACTCTGTCCTTGGGAAATCCAAACAAGTAAGCCCACTGGGACTGGGACTGGGACTGCATCTGGGTGCCTGGCTTCTTGGATACCAAGTTCAGAGAGTTCCATCACCAAGGAAATGAGGTATGTCACATTCTTTGGAACTGAATGAGGTCACTGCCTTGGCAACCACTTTGTCCTAACAGTTGCTTCCAAGGGTAACATAAGATGGAGGTTGCCCCTACTTCCTGTGACACTTTCATAAGGTAGAATGTATATCAACCATTGGCACCCGGGAACAACTTTCCACTCAGGCCTGGTTTGGTCCCTCTTCTCTACAATAAGAAGAGAGATGCAGATTCAGAAACATCCCTTCATTCTGACCAGGTTATTTGCCATGGAAGATGAATTTTGCTCTCTCAGTTGCTTCATACCAGCGTACAACTTCTCCAGGTATCATTTTTTGCATGGACATTTGAGGTTCTCATTAGGTGGAAGGTCCCCAACTTTCCTGTATTGTAAGAACCACTCTGTCCCTGCTCTTCTGTAAAATGATTGAGGGAACAGTGTATACTTGGGGTAAAAAACAGGTTTGATTTGGGTTACGAACGATTCTGTGCGATGAATAATGGTATTGGTAACCTGCAATATTTACAAAAATATAGAGGTGATATATAAGTATGAAAAGAGAAATCTAGGTATGATTTGAAGCCCAGAAGGGTTTTGCCCTTGATTGGGATACTTAGCTTTGAATTATGTTCTGCAAAGATGTCTCAGATAATTCGATATACAATGGCATAGGACCTTGTACAATGGATGATTGAATTTAGAAGAGAACATCCAGTCAAAAAGGGATATTCAGTAGGATTAGGAAGATAGTCGGTAGGTTTAGGAAGAAGAGTGAGTATAGGATTTGGACCAAAAGTTCTTTAGCAATAAACTTTTGGTTATAGAGTGAATGTAAATGTCAGCTCATATGAAGAGTCAGTCACTATGTTGAACTGGGGAAAATATGTAGAAAAGCAGATATCAATAGAAACATTACAAAATCAGGCAAAGTATAAAGTGAGTGATAGAATTGGACATTTTCAAAAGGGTTGGGTTTGAATGTATAAATTAGGAAAAAACAAAAATGTAGTCACCAATAGGATTGACAATTGACAGCATTAGGCAACCTGGACACGGATGTTTTTAGAAATCCATGTTCACCTTCCATTTAGGTTTTGGTACAATCATAAGTGTGACCTTTCCATTTTTGTCCAGAATATTACTGTGATAATGAGGTTACATGAGTATTTCTTTCACCATTTCTGGGAGCAATATATTGAAGATGTAAAATAAGAATCGGGGTACAAAGAGGTGTACCCTGTTTCTATGAACATAGAGAAAAAGCATGAATAGACCATACTGTGAATAAATAATATAACTTTTTTGAACTTTATATAATGAATTGAACTGATATCTGAAAAATTAAAGGAAATCGTATATTGATATACAATCATTCATTCCAACCAGTGATATAACTAATGGAAATATTAGTGTTTTGGTTTATCATGAAGAGTGTGTGAGTTTTGCTTAAAAATGATTATGGAAATTCAAAATAATGTGTATGGAAAGAAGTCTCATGAAAAGACCAGTCAAGAAACCCTGAGAATACATGTGTTCAGAAGCAAGAAGTGATTAAAGTTGAAACAAATGCCTATTAATTTGTGAACTTGTGCATGAAATGTATATCCTATGATGTGCAAAAACTGAAGAAACAATAATGTACCAGTGTCGAATACAAATGAATGACAAATTACATATCATGTCCCATAGGAGTCTACTTGCATTGATGTTAGGCTGGGTCAGTTACTGTAGGATAATTAGGATTTGTATGCACCATTCACTGAAGTTAGTTTTCAGTATTAGGAAACAAATATGTATTTCAGGTGCATGAATATTTCTGATTATAATCTTGTGAAAAGTGGATTATAAATCCACATACATGAACATGAATGAATTTAGAGAGTGTATATTAGACATACATATTTCATATTTTGAAAAATTTGGAGAGTATATCTATATCTATATCTGTATCTATACACACACACACACACACACACACAACACTCACAGACATTAAAGAGTACCAATATAAATGCCAATCGAAATTCATCAGTAAATATATGTCATCCAGAAATGCAAAAATATTTATTTTACTGAATATGACTTTATGTATAACGTTGTTCGACTAGGACGGTCTCCTATAGGTTGAATTTTTATTTCCAACAGCATTTAGGAGGAGTGCACTCTTCTCACAATTTGTATCTGCTAAGACAGCCACCTCACAAAATGTACCTGTGATACCTGATAGGATTCTATATATGCATATATATATATATATATATATATATACATGTGTGAATAGGCTACAGAAAAGGGAAACAAGAATTCACATATTTGTTAAGTTTAAAAACACATGGAGAATATGTCCATTAAAATTTGAATACATTTATAACTCCTACCTTATATAATGCAAATGTCAAGTCCAACTATACAACATGTCTCCTCTGAAGTGCTTGTATTTCTATTGTGTTGGGTTAATTTTCCCCATTATATTAGGATGAATAGTCTGAGTGTACTAGGTATGGCTTAGTGTCAGGAATTCAGCATTTCGAATGGAAAATTGGAAAATGAATCCAATGTGTATGTAAATATATGCTGCACAAATATCCTCCCGCTCTCATCCATAAGAATGCCTTGACATTACCTTCACCCCAAGTAAGACACAATTAGAGGAGAAGAGTTACAAAATCAGTGAATACATATCTGGAATGTAAAATGCTCAGGAGTTCACAACCTTGGAGGTGGTAGAGGAGTTTGCAAAACTAAGGGACAGGGTAAACACTCCACAAATATGGAGCTCTGCTGGCCTAAAAACTTTTTGAGAAACTGCCTCTGAGCTTCTGTACTTGAAATATATGTTGTTTTCAGGAGATTTGGCTTCCTTTGTAGTGAGACCATCAAAGCTGGGTCTGCATCTATGTGACCTGGAGGACATGGTTTCTTATTTTCCAATGAACAAGATGAAGCAGTGCTGAATCCACTCTTTGTAGGTAAACTGAGGCCACTGGGGACTAACTTTCTCCCCGTGTGGACTGTAAAGCCATTTGGTCCTCCTCCACTTTTTGTGGTTTTTTTGCTGCTGCACTGTGAGTTTGGTATTTGTTTCACGAAATACTAGGAGCTAATCTGGGACAGAGTGCTGGAGGGAGTTCTGTCACGTGTGGTGGGTCAGGGTCTGCTAGAGAATGCACCAAATAAGCTTCTATCTCTCACAGCTTGCCCCATTGCCCCCTTGTCCATATCAACCTGATTCTTAATTTTCCTCTGAAAACTCTGCATATAACAAGATGCCTTTACATATAAGGGTCTGATGGCTGTACCACGTCAGTTACAAGCCATTTGGAATCCAATGGTAGATCCACATGGCCCTACCACGGATGTTTTATCAAACACCTCCCCACCACTGCTCTAGACCCACTACTCAGCAGGCTCCAACTTACTGCCATCCTATTCTACACCATTTTCATGAAACTCCGTAAATCAAGGCACTGTCTGTTATACTCATGATCAGCAACAGGACATCCAATGTTTCTCCAGTGCCACCTGGTCATAGAAATTTCAAAAATTTCATGGTATTTATCTAGCCATTTTTCAAGCATGAAGTTGGAGGCACTGTGGGTTTCAATTCATTCAGCAAACATTAAATGGTGAGGAAGCTCATTTCAATGAAATCTCTGGAGAACTCTCACAGGCAAGGCTTTCCAAAGAGTGGTCAAAAGGTCACATTAGGCCAGGCCCATTGAGGTCTACAATGTGAGGTCCATGTGTGTTTTGACTCTCAACTATGGCTGCCATTTCTTTTAGAATAAAATCATGTGATATCCTTGCTGAGATTCCCAGGCCTCTGTGGAAATCCACCCGGGGCCTAGGTCTCAGTTTCCAAGAGCGACTTTCATGCGTGGCCTCTTGAAATCCTAACAAAATTCATGGCAATGCTTCTCTGAGTTCAGTTCTAAAACGCAGTCTCTAAGGGGAATCACACGAGAGTTCAAGCCCACGTGGACCCAGTCATTTTTTCCAATGCCACACAAATGACCAAAATTAAAACCGAAACACTCCCACATGGCCCTCATCTTATTCCATATAGTCAATCATCTTTACCTCTGGGTGGAGGTTTCCATGAGGGGCGCAGCCCAAGACAGTGTCCAAAATCAGCTCGTTTTCCCCTCATTTGCCTAAAGTCAGGGTGGCCTGGACACCGTTTCTGTGAACCAGCAATGATCAAATAAGCCTGCCGTTAATTCTTCTGTGTTTCTCCAATTTGAGGCCTACTGATTTCAGGAATAGATTCTTTATGTGATTTAAAGTTATTCGAAAACCCAAACACCTCTGCAGAGATTTGAAGAACTCATTTGACCCAAAGAATCCCTATTCTCACTAGATGGAGTTCAGGAACCTAACAGAGGAAGGCAAGAGACTTCATCCACAATGAATGATTTTTTGCCCTTATGGTTTTGGATGCACGCATGGGATCATTCTTTAGATTCATCAGGTGTTGAGAATCTAAGTCACAGCCACACACATGGCCAAGAGGCTGATTCAGACACATCCATTCTCAAAGCAATGAAGCCAGAAGCCACAGGTGATGCCCATTCATTTGTATTTGAAAACTGTTTTCTTCAGGTTTCACAAAGGGGTGGCCTGAGGCAAAGACCTTCCTGACATTCAGTGCAACACAACAATTAGTAAGCAAATTGCCCAAAGCAGGGTTTCTGCACTGAGACTTTCCTGGTCACACTGATATCTGAGTTTTCTGAAATGCTCGCCATTCTCTTCAGCTATCCATTACATGGACATGTCACAGAGCTTGGAGGTGGTACATATTTTGGACACAAAACCATGAGCCTATTCTGGAGAGTGGCCAGAATTCAGGAAGAAAACAGCAACTTAGAAAGATAGTAGGTGTTGCTCATCGATAAGACAAGCTGCAGTCCATTCATATATTGGGCAGGATGAATTATGGGAAGACTTATACTAGACAGGACACATCCATTAATGCATTCTCTTTTTAATGTCTACAACAACGGACACAGGGGGATACACCGAAACAGAAACACTTGCCTTGTCAAACAACTTACTAGAAACTGTCCACTACAAACCAAACAAACCGCCTTTCCTACCTATTCTCAGAACATGAGACAAAACAACAAACCCACACCCACTCCCACAAAGGCACCTCCTTACCCCAAGTAGGTCTGTGACTATGCGGAGTTTCCTCTGACTGCGGGCCATACTATGTTCCCCCTAAATGGCCTGTCTTCTCTCAGATCTTGTTTCCTTGTTCAACTCTGTGTAGTTGTCAGGAAAAAGTGGTTAGCCACTACCTGCTTTCTCAGAAAAGGTCCCTCTTTAGAGTTCTCCTGGCATTAGGCCATCCTCACATCAGTAGGTACCAAGAAAACTGACTCTGTCCTTGGTAAATCCAAACAAGTGAGACCACTGGGACTGGGACTGGGACTGCCTCTGGGTGCCTGGCTTCTTGGATACAAATTTCAGAGAGTTCCATCACCAAGAAAATGAGGTATGTCACTTTCTTTGGAACTGAATGAGGCCACTGCCTTGGCAACCACTTTATCCTAACTGTTGCTTCCAAGGGTCCCATGAGATGGAGGCTTCCCCTACTTCCTGTGACACTTTCAAAAGGTAGAATGGTATATCAACCATAGGCACCCAGGAACAGCTCTCCACACAGGCCTGGTTTGGTCCATCTTCTCTACAATAAATAGAGAGAGGCTGATTCAGACACATCCCTTCATCCTGACCAGGTTATTTGCCATGGAAGATGACTTTTGCTCACTCAGGTCCTTCATACCTGCCTACAACTTCTCCAGGTATCATTTCTGCATGGACCTTTGAGGTTCTCAGCAGGTGGAAGATCCCATAATTTCCTGTATTGTAAGAACCACTCTGTCCCTGCTTTTCTGTAAAATGAGATTGAGGGAACAGTGTGCGCTTAGGGTTAATAACAGGTTTGATTTGGGTTATGAATCATTCTGTGTGATGAATAATGGTATTGGGAACCTGTGATATTTACAAGAATATAGATGTGAAATAAAAGTATGAAAACAAAAATCTAGGTATGATTTGAAGCCCAGAAGGGTTTTCCCCTTGATTGGGATACTTAGCTTTGAATTATGTTCTGCAAAGATGTCTCAGATAATTCGATATACAAGGGAGTAGGACCTTGTACCTATGATGATTGAATTTAGAAGAGAACATCCAGGCAAAAAGTGATAATCGTTAGGATTAGGAAGATAGTCGATAGCTTTAGGAAGAAGAGTGAGTATAGGATTTGGACCAAAAGTTCTTTACCAGTAGGGTTTCGGTTATGGAGTGAATGTAGATGTCAGTACATATGAAGAGTCAGTCACTATGTTGAACTGGGGAAAATATGTAGAAAAGCAGATATCAATAGAATCATTACAAAATCAGGCAAAGTATAAAGTGAGTGATAGAATTAGTCATTTTCAACAGGGTTGAGTTTGAATATATAAATTAGATAGAAACAAATATGTAGTCACCAACAGGATTGACAATTGATAGCATTAGGCAACCTGGACATGGATGTTTTTAGTAATCTATGTTCACTTTCCATTTAGGCTTTGGTACAATCATAAGAGTGACCTTTCCATTTTTTGTCCAGAATATTACTGTGATAATGAGGTGACATGAGTATTTCTTTCACCATTTCTGGGAGCAATATATTGAATATTTAAAATTAGAATTGGGGGTACAAAGAGGTGTACCCTGTGTCGATGAACATAGAGATAAAGCATGAATAGAACATACTGTGACTAAATAATATAACTTTTTTGAACTTTAAATAATGAATTGAATTGATATCTGAAAAATTACAGGAAATCATATATTGATATACAATCATTCATTCCAACCAGTTATATATCTCATGGAAATATTAGTGTTTTGGTTTATCATGAAGAGTGTGTGAGTTTTGCTTCAAAAGTGATTATGGAAATCTAAAATAATGTGTTTGGAAAGAAGTCTCATGAAAAGACCTGTCAACAAACATTGACAATACTTGTGTTCTGAAGCAAGAAGTGATTAAAGTTGAAACAAATGCCTATAAATTTGTGAACTTGTGGATGAAGTGTATAACTTAAAATGTGCAAAAACTGAAGAAATAATAATGTACCAGTGTCGAATAGAAATGAATGAAAAATTACATATCATGTCCCATAGGAGTCTACTTGCATTGATGTTAGACTGGGTCAGTTTCTGTAGAATAATGAGGATTTGTATGCCCCATTCACTGAAGTTAGTTTTCAGTACTAGGAAACAATTATGTATTTCAGGTGGATGAATATTTCTGATTATAATCTTGTGAAAAGTTGATTATAAATTCACATACATGAACATGAATGAATTTAGAGGGTTTACATTAGACACATATATTTTATATTTTGAAACATCTGCAGAGTGTACAGATATATTATACACACACACAAAAAAAAAACACTCACATACATTTAATAGTAGCAATATATATGCCAATCGAAATTCATCAGTAAATATATATCATCCACAGATGCAAAAATATTTATTTTACTGAACATGAATTTATGCATAATGTTCTTCTACTAGGAAGCTCCCCTATAGGTTGAATTTTCAGTTCCAACAGCGTTTAGGAGGAGTGAACTCTTCTCACAGTTTGTATATGCCAAGTCAGCCACCTCAAAAATGTACGTGTGATACCTGGTAGGATTCTATATGTGCATATAAATATACAAGTGTGAATAGGCTAAAGAGAAAGGGAAACAAGAATTCTCGTATTTTTTAAGTTTAAAAACTCATGGAGAACTTCTTCAATTAAAAATTGACTAGATTTATAACTTTTACCTTATATAATGCAAAACGCAAGTCCAACTATAGAACATGCCTCCAATGAACTGCTTGTATTTCTATAGGTTTGGCTTATTTTTCTCTATCATATTAGGATGAGTTGTCTGAGTCTAGTAGGTATGGGTTAGTGTCAGGGATTCAATATTTCAAAATGAAAATTGGAAAATGAATCCAATTTGTATGCATATATATGCTGCACAAATATCCTCCCACTCTCATCCAGAACAATGCCTTGACATTACCTTCACCCCAAGTAAGACACAATTAGAGGAGAAGAGTTAGAAAATCAGTAAACACATATCTGGAATGGAAAATGCTCAGGAGTTCACAACCTTGGAGGTTGTAGAGGAGTTTCCAAAAGCAAGGGATAGGGTAAACACTCCACAAACATGGAGCTCTGCTGGCCTAAAAGCTTTTTGAGAAAATGCCTCTGAGATAGGGCACTTGAAATATATGTTGTTTTCAGGAGATTTGGCTTTCTTTGTAGTGAGACCATCAAAGCTGGGTCTGCATCTGTGAGACCTGGAAGACATTGTTTCTGATTTTTCAATGAACATGAGGCAGCAGTGCTGATATTTTTCTTTTTAAGTAAACTGTGGCCTCTGGGGTCTAAGTGTCTCCCCGTTGAACTGTGAAGCCATTTGGCCCTCCTACACTTTTTGTGGGGTTTTTGCTGCTGCACTGGTAGTTTGGTATTTGCTTCATAAAATAGAAGGAGTTCAACTGGGACACAGTGCTGGAGGGAGTTCTGTCACGTGTGGTGGGTCAGGGACAGCAGAAAAATGCACCAACCAATCTTCTATCCCTCAAAGCTTGCCCCATTGCATCCTTGTCCATAGCAACCTGATTCTGAACATTGCCCTGAATCCTCTCCATATAACAAGATGCCTTTACTTATAAGGGTCTGCTGGCTGCACCATGTAAGCCAAAAGCCATTTGTAAGCCAATGGAAGATCCAAATTGCTCCAACACAGAAGTTTTATCACACTCCTGCCCACCACAACTCTAGGCCCACTTCTCAGGAGGCTGCAACTTACTGGGACCTCTGTTCTACACTATTTTCATAAAACCCAGTCAAGCAAGGCACTGTCAGGTACATCCATGATTAGCAGCAGGACATCCAAAGGTTCTCTAGTGCAACCTAGTCGTGGGAATTTCAAAAATTCACGGTATTTATCTAGAAATTTTTCAAGGATGAAGTTGGAGGCACTGTGGGTTTCAATTTATTCAGGAACCATTAAATGGAGAGGAAGATTATTTCAATGAAAGCTCTGGAGAACCCTCCCAGGCAAGGCTTCTCAAAGAGTGGACAAAAGGTCACAT
The DNA here is from genome assembly GCF_048772815.1 of Callospermophilus lateralis. Classification (NCBI taxonomy): domain Eukaryota; kingdom Metazoa; phylum Chordata; class Mammalia; order Rodentia; family Sciuridae; genus Callospermophilus; species Callospermophilus lateralis. Next base: position 475,613 of record NW_027512398.1, on the reverse strand, counting down.
TTAGCCAGGCCCATTGAGGTCTACAATGTGAGGTCCATGTGTGTTTTGACTCTCAAATATGGCTGCCAAGTCTTTCGAATGAAATCATGTGATACCTTGGCTGAGATTCCCAGTTCTCTGTGCAAAGCCACTCTGGCGCTAGATCTCAGTTTCCAAGGGTGACTCTCATACATGGCCTCTTTAATCCTAACACAATACATGGCAATACTTTTCTGAGGTCAGATTCTGAACTCAGTCTCTAAGGGGAATCACACCAAAGTTCAAGCCCAGGTAGACCCAGTTATGTCTTCCAACTGCCACACAAATATCCACAATTAAATCCAAAACACTCCCACATGTCACTCATCTTTTCTAAATACACACTCATCATAACCTCTGGCTGGAGGTTTCCATGAGGGGTGCGGCCCAAGACAGTGTCCAAAATAACCACCCTTGCCCCTCATTTGCCTAAAATCAGGGTGGCCTGGACATCCTTCCAGTGAACCAGGAGTGATCAAATTGGCCGGCCATTAAGATGGCACTGCTTCTCCAATTTGAAGCCTACTGACTGTGGGGCTTAGAGTCTTTATGTGATTTGGAGTCATGAGAAAAATCAAGCACTTATGGGCTATCCTCTGCAGGGGTTTGAGGAACACATTTGAACCAAATGATCACTATTCTCACTTGATGAATGTCAGGAACCTTACAGAGGAATGTGAGAGACTTCATCCAAAATGAATGCTCTTTTGTCCATTTTGGTTTTGGATGCACACATGGGATCTTTCTTTAGATCCATCAGGTGCTAAAAATCTAAGCCACAGCCTCACACAGGGCCAAAAAGCTGATTCAGACACATCCCTTTCCAAAGCAATTAAGCAAGGAGCCAGAGGTGATGCCCTTTCATTTCTGTTTGAAAACTATTTCTTTTGGCTCTACAAAGGTGTGGCCTGAGGCAAAGATGTTCCGGACATTCAGGGAAACAGAACAATTGGTAAGCAAAAGGCCCAAAGCAGGGTTTCTCCATTAGAATTTTCTGGTCACACTCATATCTGAGTTTTCTGAGATGCTCCCATTCCCTTCAGCTATCCAGTACATGGCCAAGTCTCAGAGCTTGGAGGTGGTACATTTTTTGGACACAAAAAAATGAGCCTATTCTGGAAATTGGCCAGGATTCAGGAAGAAAACAGGAACTTAGCAAGATTGTAGGAGTTGCCCACCCATAAGTCAAGCCACAGTCCATTCATAAATTGGGCAAGATGAATCTTGGGAAGCTTTCTACTAGTCAGGACACATACAATGATTCATTCTCTTTTCTAATGTCTAAAACCACGGACACAGTGGGATACACAGACATAGAGACACTGGCCTTGTCAAACGACTTACCAGAAACAGTTCACTCCAAAACAAATAAACCGCCTTTCCTACCTATTCTCAGAACATGAGACAAAACCTCAAACCTACACCCACACACACAAAGGCAGCTCCTTCCCCCAAGTAGGTCTGTGACTATCAGGAGTGTCCTCTGACTGGTGGACCATACTATGTTCTGATGAAATCGCCTGTCCTGTGTCAGATATGGTCTCATTGGCCCAATCTGTGAAGTTGTCACTAGCCACCTGTGAGCCACTACCTGCTTTCTCAGGAAAGGCCTCTCTTCAGAGCTTTCCTGACATTTGTCCATCCTCACATCAGTAGGTACTAAGAAAGACTGACTCTGTCCTTGTTAAATCCAAACAAGTGAGACCACTGGGACTGGGAATGGGACTGGCTCTGCGTGCCTGGCTTCCCAGATCCCAAGTTCAGAGAGTTTCATCACCAAGGAAGTGAGGTGAGATTAATCTCTTCAGGAATTTAATGAGGTCACTGCCTTGGCAACCACTTTGTCCTAACAGTTGCTTCCAATAGTCCTATGAGATGGAGGCAGCCCTTACTTCCTGTGACACTTTCAAAAGTTAGAATGGTATATCAACCATAGGCACCCAGGAACAGCTCTCCACACATGCCTGGTATGGTCCATCTTCTCTACATTAAGAAGAGAGAGGCTTATTCAGACAAAACCCTTCATCCTGGAAAGGTTGTTTGAGATGGAAGATAACTTTTGCTCTCTCAGGTCCTTCATAGCTGCCTAATCTTCTCCAGGGATCAAACCTGCATGGACCTTTGAGGTTCTCAGCAGGAGGCAGATCCCCTACATTCCTGTATTGTAAGACGAACTCTGTCCCTGCTCTTCTGTAAAGTTAGGTTGAGGGAAGAGTGTATGGTTAGGGTTATTAACATGTTTGATTTGGATTACGAATCCTTCTGCAGGATGATTAATAGTATTGGGAACCTGCGATATTTATAAGATTATAGAGGTGAAATATAAGTATGAAAACAGAAATGTTGGTAAGATTTGAAGCCCAGAAGGGCATTAGGCCCTTGATTGGGATACTTAGCTTTTAATTACGTTCTACACAGATGTCTCAGATAAATTGATAATCAATGGCATAGGACCTTATACCTTGGATGTTTGATTTTAGAAGAGAACATCCACTCAAATTGAGATAGTCGGTGGGATTAGGAAGATAGTCGGTAGGTTTATAAAAAAAGAGTGAGTATAAAAATTGGACAAAAAGTTCTGTAGCATTAGGGTTTCGGTTATAGAGTGAATATAAATGTCAGCACATGTGAAGAGTCAGTCACAATGATTAACTGGGGAAAATATGTAGGAAGGAAAATATCAATAGAGACATTACGAAATGAGGCAATTATATAGTGAGTGATAGGATTAGACATTTTCAACAGGGTTGAGATTGAATACATAATCTTAGGAAGAAACAAATATGTAGTCAACAATAGGAATGACATTTGAAAGCATTAGGCAACCTGGACATGGATGTTTTTAGTAAGCCATGTTCACTTTCAATTTAGGATTTGGTACAATCATAAGTGTGACCTTTGCATTTTGTGCCCAGAAAATTATTGTGATCAAATATATATGTAGATCATATGATATGTGTATTTCTTCCACCATTTCTGGGAGCAATATTTGAGGACACATAAATTAGTATTGTGGGTACCAAGTGGTGTACCCTGTGTCAATGAATATAGAGATAATGCATGAATAGACCATAGTGTGAATAAATAATATAACTTTTTTCTCTTAAATAATGGATTGAATTGATATCTTAAAATATATAGGAAATCATATATTGACATACAATCATTCACTCCAACCAGTTACATATATAATGGTAATCTTAGGGTTATTGTTTATCATGAAGTGTGTGTGAGTTTTGTTTCAAAAGTGTTTATGGAAATCGAAAATAATGTGTTTGGAAAGAAGTCTCATGAAAAGACCAGTCAAGAAATATGGAGGAATCCATGTGTTCTGAAGCTGGAATTGATTGAAAGTGAAACAAATGCCTATAACTTTCCTAAATTGTGGATGAAATATATATATCCTGTGATGTGCATAAACTGATGAAATAGTAATGTACCAGTGTTGAATAAAAATGAAGGTCAAAGTACACATCATGTCCCATAGGAATCTACTTGCATTGATGTTAAACTGGGTCAGTTACTGTAGAAATATTAGGATTGCATGCATTATTCACCGTAGTTAGTTTTATTTCATTTTTATTTATGGTTGTTCAAAACATTACATAGTTGTTGTTATAACATATTTCACACTTTGATTCAAGTGCGTTATAAACTCCCATTTTTACCCCATGTACAGATTACAGAATCACATCAGTTACACATCTATTGATTCACATATTGCCATACTAGTGTCTATTGAATTCTGCTGCCTTTCCTATCCTCTACTATCCCCCCTCCCCTCCCCGCCCCTCCCCTCTTCTCTCTCTACCCCCTCTACTGTAATAAATTTGTCCCCCTTGTATTATTTTTCTCTTTCTCCTCACTTTCTCTTGTATGTAATTTTGTATAACCCTGAGGGTCTCCTTCCAATTCCATGCAATTTTCCTTCTCTCTCCCTTTCCTTTCCACCTCTCATCCCGCTTTAATGTTAATCATCTTGTCATGCTCTTCGTCTCTCCTCTGTTCTTAGTTACTCTCCGTATATCAAAGATGACATTTGGCATTTGTTTTTTAAGGATTGGTTAGCTTCACTTAGCATAATCTGCTCTAATGCCATCCATTTCCCTCCAAATTCTATGATTTTTTTTTTATTTTTCAATGCAGAGTAATACTCCATTGTGTATAAATGCCACAGTATTTTATCCATTCTTTCAATGAAGGTTATCTAAGTTGGTTTCACAGTCTTGCTGTTGTGAATTGTTCTGCTATGAACATCGATGTAGCAGTGTCCTTGTAGCATGCTGTTTTAAGGTCTTTAGTGAATAGACTGAGTAGGGGAATAGGTGGGTCAAATGGTGGTTCCATTCCCAGCTTTCCAAGAAATTTTCATACTACTTTCCAAATTGGCTGCACCAATTTGCAGTCCCACCAGCAATGTAGAAGTGTACCTGTTTCCCCACATCCTTGCCAGAACTTGTTGTTTGACTTCATAATGGCTGCCAATCTTACTGGAGTGAGATGGTATCTTAGGGTGGTTTCGATTTGCATTTCTCTGACTGCTGGAGATGGTGAGCATTTTTTCATGTACTTGTTGATTGATTGTAAGTCCTCATCTGATAAGTGTCTGTTGAGGTCCTCAGCCCAATTGTTGATTGGGTTATTTGTTATCTTATTGTCTAATTTTTTGAGTTTTTTGTATTCTCTGGATATTAGGGCTCTATCTGAGGTGTGAGGAGTAAAGATTTCTTCCCAGGATGTAGGCTCCCTATTTACCTCTCTTATTGTTTCTTTTGCTGAGAAAAAACTTTTTAGTTTGAGTAAGTCCCATTTGTTGATTCTAGTTATTAACTCTTGTGCTATGGGTGTCCTATTGTTGAATTTGGAGCCCGACCCCACAGTATGTACATCGTAAGCAAATTTTTCTTCTATCAGACACTGTGTCTCTGATTTGATATCAAGCTTCTTGATCCATTTTGAGTTAACTTTTGTGCATGGCAAGAGAAAGGGATTCAGTTTCAATTTGTTACATATGGATTTCCAGTTTTCCCAACACCATTTGTTTAAGATGCTATCCTTCCTCCATTGCATGCTTTTAGCCCCTTTATCAAATATAAGATAGTTGTAGTTTTGTGGATTGGTTTCTGTGTCCTCTATTCAGTACCATTGGTCCACAAGCCTGTTTTGGTACCAGTACCATGCTATTGTTGTTACTATTGCTCTGTAGTATAGTTTGAAGTCGTATCGCTCTACCACCTGATTCACACTTCCTGCCTAGCATTGTTTTTGCTATTCTGGGACTTTTATTTTTCCATATGTATTTCATGATTGCTTTCTTTATTTCTACAAGAAATGCCTTTGGGATTTGATTGGCATTGCATTAAACCTATAGAGAAATTTTGGTAATATCACCATTTTGATGATGTTAGTTCTGCCTTTCCATGAACAGGGTATATTTTTACATCTTCTAAGATCTTCTTATATTTCTCTCTTTAGGGTTGTGTAGTTTTCATTGTATGAGACTTTCCCCTCTTTTGTTAGGTTGATTCCCATCTTTTTTTTTCTAGGATATTGTGAATGGAGTGGTTGTTCTCATTTCCATTTCAGAGGATTTGTCCCTGATATAGAGGAATGCCTTTGATTTATGCGTGTTGATTTTATATCCTGCCACTTTGCTGCATTCATTTATTAGCTCTATTAGTTTCTTTGTAGACCCTTTTGGGTCTGCTAGGTATAGAATCATGTCATCTGCAATAGTAATAATTTAAGTTGTTCTTTTCCTATTTTTATGCCTTTAATTTCTTCTGTCTGTCTAATTGCTCTGGCCAGTGTTTCGAGAAATGTATTGAACAGAAGTAGTGAGAGAGGGCATCCCATTCTTGTTCCAGGTTTTAGAGGGAATGCCTTCAATTTTTCTAGATTCAGAATGATGCTAGCTTGAGGATTAGCATAGATTGCTTTTACAATATTGAGGTATGATCCTGTTATTCCTAGTTTTTCTAGAGTTTTGAAGATAAAGGGATGCTGTACTTTGTCGAATGCTTTTTGTGCATCTATCGAGATGATCATATGGTTCTTATTTTTAAGTCTATTGATGTGGTGAATAACATTTATTGATTTTCGTATATTGAACAAGCCTTGCATTCCATGGATGAATCCTACTTGATCATGGTGCACAATTTTTTTAGTATGTTTTTGTATCTGATTCGCCAGAATTTAATTAGGGATTTTTGCATTTAGATTCCTTAGGGATATTGGTCTGTAGTTTTCTTTGTTTGAAGTGTTTATGTCTGGTGTAGAAATCAGGGTGATATTGGCCTGGTAGAATGAATTTGGAAGATCTCCCTCTTTTTCAATTTCCTGAAATAGCTTGAAAAGTATTGGTATTAGTTCATATTTAAAGGGTTTGTAAAACTCTGCTGTATACCCATACTGTTCTGGTCTTTTCTTAGTTGGTAATCTTTGGATGGTTTCTTCTATTTCCTCAATTGATACTGGTCTGTTTAGGTTGTCTATATCCTCCTGACTCAATCTGGACAGATCATATGACTTAAGAAATTTTTCGATGCTTTCACTATCTTCTATTATATTGGAGTATAACGAATCAAATTAATTTCTGATTATCTTCTGTATTTCAGAAATATCTGCTGTGATTGCCAGGGGGTGACAAATAACTTGTGTAGATTGATACAGCAGGAGTGGAAGCCGTTTATTGTAGCATCTGAGCGATATTTATACATTTTATATAGCTTATCTAATTAGCATAAAATAGATCCAGCAGTCAACCAATAAGGAATCTCCACACTTAATGGCTTGCTTTTGTTACTTCACAAACCACTCTCTATGGCATTTGGCCAGGCGCCATCCAGACTTGTTTACAGACCCTAACATTTCTCTGGCAAAATACCAGGTGCCATCCTGACTTGTTTATAGACCTTAACATGTGATGTTGCCCTTTTCATCCCGTATCCTAGTAATTTGAGTTTTCTCTCTTCTTCTCTTCATTAGCATGGCTAAGGGTCTGTCGATTTTATTTATTTTTTCAAAGAACCAACTTTTAGTTTTCTCAATTTTTTCAATTGTTTCTTTTGTTTTGCTTTCATTAATTTAAGCTTTGATTTTAATTAAATCTTACCTTCTACTTATTTTGCTGTTGTTTTCCTCTTCTTTTTCTAGGATTCTGAGATGAAGTATGAGATAATTTATTTGTTTTTTTTTTTTCCTTTTTTTAAGGAATGAAATCCAAGCAATGAATTTTCCTCTTAGAACGGATTTCAGTGTGTCCCATAGATTCTGATATGTTGTGCCTGTGTTTTCATTTATCTCTAAGAATTTTTTAATTTCCTCCTTGATGTCTTCTATAACCCATTGATCATTCAGTAACCTATTGTTCATTCTCCAAGTGATGCATGGTTTTTCCTTCCTTCGTTTATCATTGATTTTTAGTTTATATTAGATTATGATCAGATAAGATGCATGGTATTATCTCTACTTCTTTATATTGTCTAAGAATTGCCCTGTGACATAATATATGATCTATTTTTGAGAAGGATCCATGTGCTGCTGAGGAAAAATGTAACTGCTTGATGTTGAGGAGTATATTCAATATATGTCAATTAAGTCTAGGTTATTAATTGTGTTATTGAGTTCTATAGTTTTCTATTTCAACTTTTGTTTGGAAGACCTGTCCAGTGGTGAGAGAGGTGTGTTGAAGTCTCCCATGATTATTGTATGGTGGTCTATTAGACTCTTGATCTTGAGAAAAGTTTGTTTGATGGACATAGCTGCACCATTGTTTGGGGCATATATATATTTATAATGGTTATGTCTTGTTGGTGTATGGTTCTCTTGAGCAGTATGTAGTGTCCCTCTTTATCCCTTTTGATTAACTTTGGCTTGAAATCTATTTTATTTTATATGAGTATGGACACTCCTGCTTGTTTCTGAAGTCCATATAAGTGATATGATTTTTCCCAACCTTTCACCTTCAGTCTATGTATGTCTTTTCCTATAAAATGCGTCTCCTGTAGGCAGCATATTAATGGGTCTTGTGTTGTGATCCATTCTACTAGCCTGTGTCTCTTAATTGGTGAGTTTAAGCCATTAACATTTACGGTTATTATTGAGATAATGGTTGTTCTTCCAGCCCTATTTGTTTATTTATGTTATTAAACATGGATTGTTTTCTACATTGATTATTTCCCCCTTTTACTGTACTACCTCCCACTGTTGGTTTTTATTGTTATTTTCCATTTCCTCTTCCTTTAATATTTTGCCGATGATGTTTTGAAGAGATGGTTTTCTAGCTACAATTTATTTTAACTTTTTTTTTAACGTGGAAGGTTATGATTTTATCTTCCATCCTGAAGCTTAATTTCGCTGGATACACAATTCTTGGTTGGAATCCATTTTCTTTCAGTGTTTGAAAAATGTTAATCCAGGATCTTCTAGCTTTCAGAGTCTGTGTTGAAAGATCAGCTGTTATCCTGATTGGTTTACCCCTAAATGTAATCTGCTTTTTTTTCTCTTGTAGCATTTAAAATTCTCTCCTTATTCTGTATGTTGGGCATCTTCATTATAATGTGTCTAGGTGTGGATCTCTTATGATTTTGCACATTTGGCGTCCTGTAGGCTTCTAGGACTTGGGAGTCAGTCTGATTCTTCAAGTCTGGGAAGTTTTCTCGTATTATTTCATTGAATACATTGCTCATTGCTTTGGTTTGGACCTCTATACCTTCCTGTATTCCAATGACTCTTAAGTTTGGTCTCTTTATGTTATCCCGTATTTCTTGGATATTCTGTTCATGGTTTCTTAACAGTCTTGCTGAGCTGTCTATGTTCTTTTCAAGTTGGAATACTTTGTCTTCATTGTCTGATGTTCTATCTTCTAAGTGTTCTACTCTGCTGGTAGTATTGTCAATTGAGTTTTTAAGTTGGTTTATTGCTTTCTGCATTTCTAGGATTTCTGTTTGTTATTTTTTACAACCTCTATCTCCCTGTATAGCTGATCTTTTGCTTCTTGGATTTGTTTATGTAATTCATTGTCGAAGTGATTTTTCATTGTCTGATTTTGCTGTCTAATGTCTTCCTTGAGACTCCAGATCATCTGAAGCATGTATATCCTGAGTTCTTTATCTGACATTCCATCTACTGCAGCTATTACCTCTTCTAAAGTTGTGCTGAACTGCATTGCTTGTGGTCCTTTTTTCCTTGTCTTATCATACTGCTCGCTTTTCTTTCTGCTTGGTGAAACTGTTGTGATTTTGAAATTTTCCTCCTATATATTTATATTGCTCTTGTATAGTTGCAAAGTCTCCCTTGCATGGGCACAGGGGGGCTGTGCTGCTCCTCCAATTAGGGTGATCTAACTACCTTGCTGACGGGCCGCTGGGCTTGTTTTCCTGATCGGTTGCAGGTCTGCCTACCATGCAGGCGCGGGAGGCGGCTCTGCTCTGCCCCTCCTCCAATTGGGTCACGTGTCTACCAGGCCCGTGGACCCCTGGGGTGTTCTGCCGATCAGTCGCAGGTCTGCCTACCTTGTAGGTGCTGGCGGCGGCTCTGCTCTGCCCCTACTCCAATTGGGGTGACGTGACTACCATGCAGGTGTGTTGCTGGGCCTGTTCCGCCAGTTTGTCGCAGGTCTGCCTACCTTGCGGGCACGGGCAACGGATCTGCTCTGCTCCTATTCCAAATGGGGTGAAGTGTCTGCCGCGCCGGCAGGGCGATGGGCCTCTTCTGCTAGTCAGGTGCAGGTGTGCCTACCTTGCGGGTGCGGGTGATGGCTCTGCTCTGCCACTACTCCATTTGGGGGGTCGTGACTACCATGCCGGCAGGTTGTTGGGCCTGTTCTGGGTGCGGGCGAAGGCTCTGCTCTGCCCCTACTAATATTGGGGTGACCTGACTACCATGCCGGTGGGCCACTGGGATTGTACTAGGTGCGGGAGAAGGCTCTGCTCTGCAACTATTCCAATTCAGGTGATTTGACTACCACGCCTGCGGGTCACTGGGCCTGTTCTGGGCAAGGGCAGCGGCTCTGCTCTGCCTCTATTCCAATTGGGGTGACATGACTACCATGCAGGTGTGTCGCTGGGCCTGTTCTGGGCGTGGGCGGCAGCTCTGCTCTGCCCCTCTGGCTTGATGACAAAGTGAGAGAGACCCGGGTGTTTGTGACTCACTTTCTTTACCAGGAGACCAACTGTTTCTGTCATCGCTGGTATCAATGAAGTTATCTCCTCTGCTGCTTTCTGATGACATCAGATCTCTGCCATGTTGGTTTCCCATGCAAAAGGCAGCATTTTTTCCCCTTTGCTGGGTGACTAAACCAATGGGTGAGTTCTGACCGGCACTCACAAGCCCCGTCTCAATCCTGTTGCACTCCCTATGAAGGCTCGGTTGATATTTACCTCCACAGTATTCAGCAAGACCCGGACCGAGAATCAGTTTCCGCGGGTTCTTTAGCCCAGGGCCAGATCAGTTCCGGGAGGCGGAATTCGGCCGCTCTGGGCTCGGTGTATGTTCTAATAGAAGCAGGCTCCAAGACGCAGTTTCTGCGGGTTCTTTAGCACTGAGCCTGAGTAATTTGTCTGCAAGACAAAGGTGAATGGCATCCTGAAATTACCGGTTCTATAGCTGAATAAGCTGCGATCAGTCGAAAACAGGGATGGTGACGTCACCTCTCCAAGATGGTGGCCGCTGGGTTCCTCTGTGGTCTGACTGGTGCGGAGAAACGAGTTGGACTGCATGCTTCCACGTCTCAAACCCAGAATTCAGCACTGAGCACAGTGATTGCATACGTGGCAGGAGCCCACAGTATCTGCACCGCTGTATATTTGCGTTGCTATCTCGTCGTTTCCCAGCACGCACCACAGACTCTAGCCACGGAGCGATTTCCTGAATAAGCCACATGACCTTCTGTGAGGACAAATCACTCGCGTTTGAGTTCCCGTAGCTGATCCTCGTGAGATGGAAATATGTACACTAGGTTTTGGAGAACCACAATTTTGCTGGAAATTCCTAACAAGATAGGTTTTAGCCATTCTAACTCGTCATTCTCCCGCACAGTGACGCGGTTATGGGGGTGATGCACTCCCTTCGCAGCCATCATATGATCCCCTGAAGTTAGTTTTCAGTACTAGGAAACAAATAAGTATTTCAGGTGGATGAATATTTCTGAGAAAAATCTTTTGAAAAGTTGATTATAAATCCACATACATGAATATGAATGAATTTAGGGAGTGTATATTAAGAAAAATATACTTCATATTTTGAAAAATCTGCAGAGTGAAAAAAAAAATATATATATTTGTATATATATACATACACAAAGAGACATTAAAAAGTAGCATTATGTATGCCAATCGAAATTCACCATGAAATATATATCATCCACAGATCCAAAAATATTCATTTTAATGAACATGGATTTATGTCGTTCAACTAAGAAGCTCACCCGTATCTTGAATTTTCGGTTTCAACAGCATTTAGTAGGAGTGATCTCTTCTCACAATTTGTATCTGCCAAGCCAGCCACCTCACAAAATGTACGAGTTATACCAGGTAGAATTCGATATGTGCATATAAAAATACATGTGATGAATAGGCTACAGAGAAAGGGAGACAGTTATTCACATATTTGTTAACTTTTAAAACACATGGAGGACTATTTCAATTAAAATTTGCTAGATTTATAACACCTACCATTTATCATACGAAAGGCAAGTCCAACTATACACCATGCCTCCTGTGAACCTCTTGTATTTCTATTCTGTTTGGGTTATTTTTCTACATAATATTAGGATTAGAAGTCAAAGTCTATTAGGGTATGTGTTAGTGTCAGGGATTCAGTATTTCGAATGGAAAATTTGAAAATGTATCCAATGTATATGCAAATATGTGCTACACAAAAAACTTCCCACTCTCATTCATAACAATGCCTTGACATTACCTTCGCCCCACATAAGACACAATTAGAGGAGAGGAGTTAGAAAATCTGTGAATACATATGTGGAATGGAAAATGCTCAGGAGTTCACAAATTTGGAGGTGGTAGAGGAGTTTCCAAAAGTAAGGGACAGGGTAAACACTCCACAAACATGAAGTTCTGCCAGCCTGACATCTGGAGAAACTGCCTCTAAGGTTGGGCAATGAAATATATGCTGTTGTCAGGAGCATTAGCTTCATTTGGAGTGAGACCATCAAAGCTGGGTCTTCATCTATGTGACATGAATGACATTTTCCAATGAACATGAGGCATCAGTGCTGAATTTTCTATTTGTATGTAACTTGTGGCCACTGGGGTCTAAGTGTCTCCCCGTGTGGACTGTAAATCCATTTGGTCATCCTCCATTATTTGTGGTGTTTCTTGCTGCTGCACTGGGAGTTTGGAATTTGCTTCATGAAATACAAGGAGTTCAACAGGGACACAGTGCTGAAGTGAGTTCTGTCAATTGTGGTGGGTCGGGTTCTGCAGGAGAATGCACCAACCAGGCTTCTATCCCACATTGCTAGCCCCATTGACCATAGCAACCTGATTCTGAACATTGCCCTGAAACCTCTCCATATAACAATATGCTTTTACATATAAGAGTCTACTGGCTTCAAAATGTCAGTCACAATCCATTTGCAAGCCAATGGCAGATCCACATGGCCCAACACAGATGTTTTATCACACACCTGCCAACCACTGCTCTAGGACAACTACTCAACAGGATCCAACTTACTGGCATCTCTGTTCTACACCATTTTCATAAAACCAAGTCAATCAAGGCACTGTCTTACATACTCATGATCAGCAACAGGACATCCAAATGTTCTCCAGTGCCACCCAGTCATGGGAATTTCAAAAATTTTTATGGTATTTATCTAGCCAATTTTCAAGGAAGAAGTTGGAGGCACTGTGGGTTTCAATTTATTCAGGAACCATTAAATGGTGAGTAAGTTCATTTCAATGAAAACTCTGGAGAATTCTCACAGGCAAGGCTTCCCAAAGAGTGGCCAAAATGTCAGATTAAGCCAGGCCCATTGAGGTTTACAATGTGAGTTCCATGTGTGTTTTGACTCTCAAAAATGGCTGCCAAGTCTTTAAGAATAAAATCATGTGATATCCTGGCTGAGATTCCCTGTGATCTGTGGAAAGTCAACTTGGGCCTAGATGTCTTTCCAAGGGCAACTCTCATGCATGGCCATCTAAAATCCCAACACAATTCATGGCAATACTTCTCTGAGATCAGTACCACAACTCAGTCTCTAAGGGGAATCACACCAGGGTGCAAGCCCACGTGGACCCAGTCATCTCTTCAAACCACCATTCAAATGTCCACAATTAAAACCCAAACACTCCCACATGGCCCAAATCTTCTTCCATATATACACTCATCATAACCTGTGGCTGGAGGTTTCCATGAGGGGAGCAGCCCACGTCAGTGTCCAAAATAAGCTTCCTGCACCTCATTTGCCTAAAGTCAGGGTGGCATGGACACCCTTCCTGTAAACCAGGAGTGATCAAATAGGCCTTCCTTTAATACTGCTTAGCTTCTCCAACTTGAGGCCTACTGACTTTGAGGTTTAGATTCTTTAAGTGAATTGGAGTCATGAGAAAAACAAGCACCTATGGGCTAGCCTCTGCTGGTTTTGAAGAACTCATTTGACACAAAGGATCCCTGTTCTCACTTGATGGATGTCAGGAACCTACCAGAGGAAGGCAAGAGAGTTAATCAACAATATCTGATCTTTTTGCCATTTTGGTTTTCGATGCATGCATGGGATGTATCTTTAGATCCATCAGGTGCTGAGAATCTAAGCCTCAGCCTCACACAGGGCCAAGAGACTGATTCAGACATATCCCTTTTCAAAGCAATTAAGCATGGATCCACACGTGATGCCCATTCATTTGCATTTGAAAACTGTTTTCTTCAGGCTTCACAAAGTGGTGGCTTGAGGCAAAGTTCTTCCTGACATTCAGGGCAACAGAACAATAGGTAATCAAAAGGACCAAAGCAGGGTTTCTCCACTGAGACTTTCCTGGTCAACTGATATCTGAGATTTCTGAGATGCTAGCCATTCCCTTCAACTATCTAGTACATGGCCATGTCACAGATATTGGAGGTGGTACATATCTTGGACACAAAACCATGATACTATTCTGGAGTGTTGCCAGAATTGAAGGAGAAAACAGGAAATTATGAAGATAGTAGGTGTTGCCCATCCATAAGGCAAGCCTGATTCCACTCATATATTGGGCACAATGAATGCTGGCAAGCTTTCTAGTAGACAGGAAACATCCATTGATGCCTTCTCTCTTCTAACGTCTACAATCATGAACACAGTGGGATACACAGACACTCGCCTTGTCAAAGGACTTACTAAAAGTGGTCCACTCCAAACCAAACTGCCTTTCCCACCTATTCTGAGAACTTGAGACAAAACCACAAAATCACACCCACACCCACAAAGGCACCTCCTTCCCCCAAGTAGGTCTGTGACTCTCCGGAGTGTCCTCTGACTGGTGGGCCATACTATGTTTCCCCAAAATGACCTCTCCTGTCTCAGTTCTGGTCTGCTTGGCCAACTCTGTGAAGTTGTCAAGAGCCAGTGGTGAGACACTACCTGCTTTCTGAGGAAAAGCCCCTCTTCAAAGGTTTCCTGGCATTTGGCCATCCTCACATCTGTAGGTTCAAAGAAAGACTGACTCTGTCCTTGGTAAATCCAAACATATGAGACCACTGGGACTGGGACAGGGACTGTGTCTGGGTTCCTGGCTTCCTGGATCCCAAGTTCAGAGAGTTTCATCACCAAGGAAGTGAGGTGAGGTCACTTCCTTCAGGATCTGAATTACATCACTGCCTTGGCAACCACTTTGGCCTAACAGTTGCTTCCAAAAGTCCCATTAGGTGGAGGCTGCCCCTGTTTTCCTGTAACACTTTCACAAGTTAGAATGTTATATCAATCATAAGCACCCGAGAACAGCTCTCCACACAGAACTGGTTTGGTCCATCTTGTATACATTAAGAAGAGAGAGTGATTCAGACACAACCCTTCAACCCGACCAGAATGACTGCCATGGAAGATGACTTTTGCTTTCTGAGGTATTACATAGCTGCCTTCATCTTCACCAGGGATCATTTCTGCATGAACATTTGAGGTTCTCAGCAGGTGAAGATACCCTACATTCCTGTATTTTAAAACGAACTCTGTCCCTGCTCTTCGGTAAAGTTAGTGTATGGTTAGGGTTCATTATATGTTTGATTTGGGTTAGGAATCATTCTACAGGATGAATAAAGGGATTGGGTACCTGCGATATTTATAAGAATATATAAGTGAAATATATGTATGAAAACGGAAATCTAAGAAAGATTTGAAGCCCAGAAGGGCATTGGGCCCTTGATTGGGATACATAGTGTTGAATTACATTCTGTACAATTGTCTCAGTTAAATCAATGTACAATGGCATAGGACCTTGTACCTTGGATGATTGAATGTAGAAGAGAACATCCAGTTAAAAAGGGATAGTCGGTAGGATTAGAAAGATAGTCGGTAGGTTTAGGAAGAAGAGTGAGAATATGATTTGGAATAAAAAGCTTCTTTAGCAATAGGGTTTCGTTTAGAGAGTGAATGTAAATGTCAGTACATGTGAAGAGTCTTTCACAATGATGAACTGGGGAAATTATGTAGAAAAGCAGGTATCAATAGAGACATAACGAAATCAGGCAAAGTATAAATGAGTGATAGGATTAGACATTTTCAACAGGGTTGAGTTTGAATATATAATCATAGGAAAAAACAAATATGTTGTCACCAATGGGATTGACATTTGAGAGCATTAGGCAACCTGGACACGGATGTTATTACTTATCCATGTTCACTTTCCTTTTAGGCTTTGGTACAATCATAAGTGTGACCTTTACATTTTTTTTTTGTTCAGAATATTTCGGTGGTAAAATGTATATGTAGATCAGGTAACATGAGTATTTCTTTCACCATGTCTGGGAGCAATATTTTGAAGACATATACATTAGTATTAGGGGTACAAAGAGGTGTACCCTGTGTCTATGAATATAGAGATAATGCATGAATAGACGATAATATGAATAAATAATGTATCTGGTTCCACTTTAAGTAATGGATTGAATTGAAATCTGAAAATATATAAGAAATCTTATATTGATATATAATCATTCATTTCAACCAGTTATATATCTAATGGTAATATTAGGATTATGGTTTATCATGAAGGGTGTTTGAGTTTTGCTTTATAAGTGATGATGTTAAACGAAAATAATGTGTTTGGAAAGAAGTCTCATGAAAAGACCAGTCAAGAAACATAGAAGAATCATGTGTTCTGAATCAGAAAGTGATTGATCATGAAACAAATGCCTATAAATTTTCTAACTTTTGAATGAAATATATATCCTATGATGTGCATAAACTGAAGACACCGTAACGTATAAGTGTTGAATAAAAATTAAAATCAAAAAGCACATCATGTCCCCTAAGAATATACTTGCATTGATGTTAAACTAGCTCAGTAACTGTAGAAATATTAGGTTTTGTTTGCACCTTTCACTGAATTTAGTTTTCAGTACTAGAAAACAAATATGTATTTCAGGTGGATGATTATTTCTGAGAATAATCTTGTGGAAAGTTGATTATAAATACACATATATGAATATGAATGAATTTAGGGAGTGTATAATAAGACACATATATTTCATATTTTAAAAAATCTGGAGAGTGTATATATATATATATACACTCTCATACATACACACTGACATGCACAGATATAAAAAAGTAGCAATACAGGAGATCCATCATGAAGGCAGGCATGGAAAAACCAAGTCTCTGACCTCTTCAGCTACCCGGGCATCGGGAGTCGTAAACTGTCTAAATGCTGTTTGCTCAGAATCACTAGGCAATGTTGACCTAATGTGGATCTGGTGCGAACATTCTGGGCCCCTCAGAACACACACCGAGCCTGGATCGGCTGCATTCAACCTCCGGTTTGCCTGGTTCTCGTGACTCAGCACTAAGATCCCTCTGAAATTACTGTTCGGCCCTTCTGAACTTTCAGAGGTAAAAGCCAACCAAGCCTTCAAAGGCAGTGGCCACAGGATTGAAACGGCGCTTGGGAGAGACAGTCAGGACCCACCCGTTGCGTTGGTTACCTTGCAAAGGGAACAAACGGTCACCATTTGCATGGGATACCACCATAGCATAGAAATGATGTCACGGGCAGAGGAGATAACTTCATTGAAACCAGCGTGACAGGTGTGTAATCCCCTAGCCATCTCTCTCAACACAGCGGGGAAACCTTAAGGGCCCCTCCCAGCTCTGCCGTAAGGGCCTCTCCCAGCTCTCCCGTGAGCGCGATAGCCAGACCTAGGGAATCAGGATTGGCTCGGGACTAGCGGCGTGGAATTCCGGGCTCCTGATCCCACAAGTGCTGACAATTGAGGTCTCTTACACCACGTACCGGTGGCGTGGCTCCCAGAGGGCAAGAAAATTCGCTGGGGGTCCTCAGCCCCAAGCTCTACAAACTTATGGTCTGAGGGAGGCAAACAGGGAGAGTGTGCACAGGCGTTCATGAAAACAGGGCTGCCAGGAGTAGAGTTCTGGCTTGTAACCACTATTGTGGTGAGCGTCACAGGTGATCAGGGCATGGCTTGAGGAAGCACAAGAGAAGGCCCTAGGCACTCAGGATTGGTGATCCGCCAAGTCTGGGAGGAAGAGCTGCTGCACAGTGATTGGTTCCCACTTATTCAGAGGAGAAGCTTGGCCCAGTGCACACAGCTCCACCTACTGAAAGAGAAGTTAATTGAACTCTATGACTGCATGTATTATTATTATTTTTTTAATTTATATTTTTTATATTTCTTTCATTTTCATTTTTGTTGTTGTTGTTCTTTAACTTTTTTAATGTTTTTATTTTTTTATTTTTTATTTTATCATTATTATTATTAATATTATTTTAAATTTTAATTTTCATTTTTTAATTATAATTATTATTTAATTTTTTTTTCTTTATTTATTTTCTTTTTTTTTCTTCTGTCTTTTCATTTCTTTTCAATTTTCTTATTCTCCCTTCCTTGAATTCTACCTGTCTACTCTCATTCTTTTAGTGACTTCTTCCCTTCCCTTCTAATATCTTTCCTCCCAAGCATCAAATAAATTTATAAGAGTAAGCAGTAACTCAGCAGTCAAACAAAACAAGAAGTAACATGAGCAGCATAAAAAAGCAAGGAAGAAAAGGAGTACAAACAATGATGGACAGCCTAAATATTCAGAAGGACCTAGAGTCATCAGAAAAATGGTCATATAAAGAACTCAAGAAATACCTTAGACAGATGGAATGGAACCTTAAAGAGGATACGAGACATCAAAACCAAACAGTGAAAGAACACATTGAAAATGAATTACATAAACAGATATAAAAAGAAATTAAGCATCTTAATTAGGAGATAGAGATTATAAAAAAAAATCAAACAATAATTCTAGAAATGAAGGAAATGATAAACCAAATTAAAAACTCAATTGAGAGTATCACTAACAGAGTGGAGCAAGTAGCAGACAGAATGTCAGATAATGAAGACAAAATATATCATCTTGAAAAAAGTCTAGCCAACAAAGAAATGCTGGTAAAAAGTCATGAGAAAAACATCCAAGAGATATGGGATAACATAAGAAAAAAAAAAACTAATGAGTCATCTGGATAGAGGAAGGTACAGAGATTCAAACCAAGGGAATGAGTAACCTGCTGTATGAAATAATTACAGAAAACTTTCCAGAAATAAAAATGGAAACGGATAAAAATAATTGTAGATGCTTACAGGACATCGAGCACACAAAATCACAGTAGACCAATGCCAAGACACATTGTTATGAAGATATCCAATATACAGAACAAAGAGAAAATATTAAAAGCTACAAGAGAAAGGAGGCAGATTACAATCAGGGGTAAACCAAAAATGTTAACAAGAGATTTTTCATCACAGACGCTGAAAGTGAGAAGATCCTGGAACAACGTATTTCAAACACTTAAAAACAATGGATGCCAACCAAGAAATCTGTATTCAGCAAAATTAAGCTTCAGGTAAGACAACGAAATAAAAACATTTCGTGATAAACAAAAGCTAAAAGAACTTGCAGCCAGAAAACCAGCATTGCAAAGCATCTTAAGGAAAACACTACACGAGGAAAAAATGAATATCAACAACGAAAACCATCAGTGGGAAGTGCCTCATTAATGACAGAGGGCGGGGGAAAAGTTAATCATGGATAAACAAACTAAATTAAAAAAAAGATAAATAATCAAAGACGGGTGGCAATACAAACCATATATCAATACTAACTCTAAACTTTAATGGCTTAAACTCTCCAATAAAGTGACATAGGCTTGTAACGTGGATTAAAAAAAAAACAAATCCAACAATATGTTGCTTCCAGGAGACACATCTGAATGGAAAAGACATACACAGGCTGAAGGTGAAAGGTTGGGAAAATTTATACCATGCACACGGTCCTTGTAAGCAAGCAGGGGTGGCCATCCTCATATGGAATAAAATCGACTTCAAGACTAATTTAATCAAAAGGGATAAGGAAGGACATTATATACTGTTGAAAGGAACCATTCACCAACAAGACATAACAATTATCAATATTTACACAGCAAATAATGGTGCTGCAACATTTATAAAACAAATTCTCCTCAAGTTCAAGAATCAAATAGACCACAACACAATAATTATGGGAGACTTCAACTCACCTCTCTCACCATTGGACAGATCCTCCAAACAAAAGTTGAATAAAGAAAATATAGAATTCAATATCACAATCAATACCCTAGACTTAACTGACATATATAGAATATATCAACCATCATCAAGTGGATATACTTTTTTCTCACCAGCACATGGATCCTTCTCAAAAATAGACCATATATTATGCCATAGGGCAACACTAAGTAAATATAAAGGGGTGGAGATAATACCATGAATTTTTTTCTGATCACAATGGAATGAAACTGGAAACCAATGGTAAAAGAAGGAAGGAAAAATCCTACATCACATGGAAAATGAACAATATGTTACTGAATGATCAATGGGTTACAGAAGACATAAAGGAGGAAATCAAAAAATTCTTAGAGATAAATGAAAATACAGACACAACATATCAGATTCAATGGGACACAATGAAACAAGATTCAAGAGGCAAATTCATCGCCTGGAGATCATTCCTCAAAAAAAGAAAAAAACAAAAACAACAAATAAATGAGCTCTCACTTAATCTCAAAGCCCTAGAAAAGGAAGAGCAAAACAACAGCAAATGTAGCAGAAGGCAAGAAATTATTAAAATCAGAGCGTAAATCACGAAATTGAAACAAAAGAAACTATTAAAAAATTAACAAAACTAATAGTTGGTTCTTCGAAAAAATAAATAAGATGGACAGACCCTTAGCCATGCTAACGAGGAGAAGAAGAGAGAGAACTCAAATTACTAACATACGGGATGAAAAAGGCAATATCACAACAGATGCTACATAAATACAGAAGACAATTAGAAATTATTTTGAAAACCTATATTCCAATAAAATAGAAAATAGTGAAGACATCGATACATTTGTTAAGTCATATGATTTGCCTAGACTGAGTCAGGAGGATACACACAATTTGAACAGACCAATATCAATCGATGAAATAGAAGAGGCAATCAAACTACTACCAACCAAGAAAAGCCCAGGATCGGATGGGTATACAGCGGAGTTTTACAAAACCTTTAAAGAAGAATTAATACCAATACTTTTCAAGTTATTCAGAAAATAGAAAAACAGGGAGCTCTGCCAAATTCATTCTATGAGGCCAACATGACCCTGATTCTGAAACCAGACTAAGACACCTCAATGAAAGAAAACAACAGACCAATATCTCTGATGAACCTAGATGCAAAAATTTTCATTAAAATTCTGGTGATTTGGATACAAAGGCACATCAAAAAAATTGTGCACCATGATCAACTAGGATTCATCCCTGGGATGCAAGGAGGGTTCAATATATGGAAATCAATAAATGTTATTCACAACATCAATAGATTTAAAAATAAGAACCATAAGATGATCTTGATAGATGCAGAAAAACCATTAGAAAAAGTAGAGCATTCCTTTATGTTCAAAACATTAGAAAATCTAGGGATAAAAGGAACATACCTCGACATTGTAAAAGCTATCTATGTTAAGCCTCAGGCTAGCATCATTCTGAATGGAGAAAAATTGAAGGCATTCTTTCTAAAATCTGGAACAAGACAGGGATGTCCTCTATCACCACTTCTATTCAATATAGTTCTCGAAAAACTGGTCAGAGCAATTAGAAAGATGAAAGACATTAAAGACATAAAAATAGGAAAAAAAGAACTTAAATTATCACTATTTGAAGATGACATGATTCTATACATAGAAGACCCAAAAGGGTCTACAGAAAAAAACTACTAGAACTAATAAATGAATTCAGCAATGTGGCAGGAAATGAAATCAACATGCATAAATCAAAGGCATTTCTGTATATCAGCGACAAAACTTCTGAAATGAAAATGAGGAAAAACACTGCATTCACAATATCCTCATAAAAAATTAAATACTTGGGAATCAACCTAACAAAAGAGGTGAAAGATTTATACAATGCAAACTACAGAACCCTAAAAAGAGAAGTAGAATAAGATCTTAGAAGATGGAAAAATATACCCTGTTCATGGATAGGCAGAACTAACATCATCAAAATGGCGATATTACTAAAAAGTTGTCTATAGGTTTAATGAAATGCCAATCTAAATCCCAAAGGAATTTTTTGTAGAAATAGATAAACCAATCATGAAATTCATATGGAAAAATAAACGACCCAGAATAGCAAAAGCAATTCTAAGCAGGAAGTGTGAATCAGGCGGTATAGCGATACCAGATTTCAAACTATATTACAGAGCAATAATAACAAAAACAGCATGGTACTGGTACCAAAACAGGCGGGTGGACGAATGGTACAGAATGGAGGACACAGAGACTAATCCAAAAAGCTACAACTATCTTATATTTGATAAAGGAGTTAAAAGCATGCAATGGAGGAAGGATAGCATCTTCAACCAATCGTGTTGCGAAAACTGAAAATCCATATGCAACAAAATGAAACTGAATCCCTTTCTCTCGCCATGCACAAAAGTTAACTCAAAGTGGATCAAGGAGCTAGATTCAAATCAGAGACTCTGCATCTGATAGAAGAAAAAGTTGGTTCCGATCTACATATTGTATGGTCAGGCTCCAAATTCCTTAATAGGACACCCATAGCACAAGAGTTAATAACAAGAATCAACAAATGGGAGTTACTTAAACTGAAAATTTTTTTCTCAGAAAGAGAAACAATAAGAGGGGTAAATATGGAGCCTAGATCATGGGAACAAATTTTTACTTTTCACCCTTCAGATGGAGCCCTAATATCCAGAGTATACAAAGTATACAAAGAACTCAAATAATTAGACAATAAGATAACAAATAACCTAATGGGCCAAGGACCTGAACAGACACTTCTCAGAGGAGGACATTGAATGAATCAACAAGTACATGAAAAAATGCTCTCCATTTCTTGCAGTCAGAGAAATGCAAATCAAAACCACCCTAAAATACCATCTCAATCCAGTGAGATTGGCAGCCATTATGAAGTCAAACAACAACAAGTGCTGGCGACGATGTGGGGAAAAGGGTACTCTTGTACATTGCTGATGGGACTGAAACTGGTGCAGCCAATTTGGAAAGCAGTATGTAGATTCCTGGGAAGGCCGGGAATGGAAGCACCATTTGACCCAGCTATTGCCCTTCTCACACTATTCCCTGAAGACCTTAAAAGAGCGTACTACAGGGATACTGCCAATCGATGTTCATAGCAGCACAATTCACAATTGCTACACTGTGGAACCAACCCAGATTCCCTTCAATAGATGAATGGATAAAAAAAAAAATGTTTTTTTTATATACTATGGAGGATTACACAGCACTAAAAAATGACAAAATAATGGAATTTGCAGGGAAATGCATGGCACTAGAGCAGATTATGCTTAGTGAAGCTAGCCAATCCCAAAAAAACAAATACCAAATGACTTCTTTGATATAATGAGAGCAACTAAGAACAGAGCAGAGAGGAAGAGCATGAAGAAAAGATTAACATTAAGCAGAGACATGAGGTGGGAGGGAAAGGTAGAGAAAAGAGAAATTGCATGGTAATGGAGGGAGACCCTTATTGTTACAAAAGAAATACATATAAGAGGTTGTGAGTGTAATGGAAAAATAAACAATAAGTGAAATGAATTACAGTAGGTAGGGTAGAGAGAGAAGATGGGAAGAGAGCGGAGGGGGGATAGTAGGGCATAGGAAAGCTAGCAGAATACAACAGTAACTAATAAGACATTATGTAAAAATATGGATGTGTAACTGATGTGATTCTGCATTCTATATTTGGAGTAAAAATGGGAGTTCATAACCCACTTGAATCTAATGTATGAAATATGATATGTCAAGAGCTTTGTAATGTTTTGAGCAACCAATAAAAGAAAAAAAAAAGTAGCAATATATATGCCAATCGAAAATCTTCATCAAATATATATAATCCAAAGATCGAAAAATATTCATTTTACTGAACATGGATTTATGTATAATGTTATTCAACTAGGAAGCTCACCCGTAGGTTGAATTTTCAGTTCCAACAGCGTTTAGGAGGAGTGATCTCTTCTCACAATTTGCATCTGCCAATTCAGCCACCTCACATGTGTGTACAAGTGATATCAGGTAGGATTCTATATGTGCATATAAAAATACATGTGCTGAATAGGCTACAGAGAAAGGGAGACAGGGATTCACATATTTGTTAATTTTAAAAACACATCTAGAACTATTTCAACAGAAAATTGACTAGATTTAAAACTCCTACATTATATAATGCAAAAAGCAATTCCAACTATACACCATGCCTCCTCTGAACTGCTTGTATTTCTATTCTTTTTGGGTTATTTTTCACCATCATTTTAGGATTATTAGTCAGAGACTAGTAGGGTACAGGTTAGTGTCAGGGATTAAGTATTTCAAATGGAAAATTGGAAAATGAATCCAATGTGTATGTAAATATGTGCTACACAAAAATCTTCCCACTCACATCCAGAACAATGCCTTGACATTACCTTCGCCCCAAGTAAGACACAATTAGAGTTGAAAAGTGTAAAAATCTAGGAATACATATATGGAATGGAATATGCTCGGGAGTTCACAACTTTGGAGGTGGTAGAGGAGTTTCCAAAAGTAAAGGACAGGGTAAACACTCCACAAACAAGGAGCTCTGCTGGCCTAAGAATTCTTGGGAAATGGCCTCTGAGGTTGGGATCCTGAAATATATGTTGCTGTCATGAGCTTTAGCTTCCTTCGTAGTGAGACCATCAAAGCTGGGTCTGCATCTATGTGACCGGGAGGAGATGGTTTCTTATATTCCAATGAACATGAGGCAGCAGTGCTCAATTCTCTCTTTGTAGGTAAACTGTGGCCACTGGATTCTAAGTGTCTCCCAGTGGGGACTGTGAAGACATTTGGTCATCCTCCACTTTTCATGGTGTTTTTTGCTGCTGCACTGGGAATTTGGTATTTGCTTCACAAAATATAAGAAGTTCATTTGGGATACAGTGCTGGAGGGAGTTCTGTCACTTGTGGTGGGTCAGGGTCTGCAGGAGAATGCACCAACCAGGCTTCTATCCCACAGAGCTTGCCCCAAAAACCATAGTAAACTTATTCTGAACATTGCCCTTAAAAGTCTCCATATAACAGGATGCCTTTACATATAAGGGTCTCATGTCTACACTATATCAGTCACAAGCCATTTGGAAGCCAATGGCAGATCCACATAGCCCCTCCATGATGTTTTTTCACACACCTTCCCACCACTGCTCTAGGCCCACTACTCAGCAGGCTCCAAATTACTGGCATCTCGTGTTCTACATCATTTTCATGAAACCCAGTCAAACAAGGCACTGTCTGGAATACACATGATAAGCAACAGGACATCAAATTTTCTGCAGTTCCACCTGGTCATGGGAATTTAAAAAATTTCATGGTATTTATTTAGCAATTTTTAAAAAATGAAGTTAGAGGCACTGTGGGTCTCAATTCATTCAGGAACCATTAAGTGTTGAGAAAGTTCATTTCAATGAAAGCTCTGGAGAACTCTCAAAGTCAAGGCTTCTCAAAGAGTTACCAAATGGTCACATAAAGCCAGGGCAATTGACGTCTACAATGTGAGGTCCATGTATGTTTTGACTCTCATCTATGGCTGCCAAGTCTTTCAGAATAAAATCATGTGATATCCTGGCTGAGATTCCCAGGCCTCTGTTGAAAGCCACCCTGGGCATAGATCTCAGTTTCCAAGAGTGAGTCTTATGTGTGTCCTCCTAAAATCCCAACACAATTCATGGCAATACTTCTCTGAGGTAAATTCCAGAATGCAGTCTCTTAGGGGAATCACACCAGAGTTCAAGCACAGGTGGACCCAGTCATCCCTTCAACCGCCACAAAAATTACCACAATTAAAATCAAAACACTCCCACAGGGCCGTCATCTTCTTCCATGTAGACACTCATCATAACCTCTAGCTGGAGGTTTCTATGAGCCCAAGGTAGTGTCCAAAATAAGCTCACTTGCCCCTTATTTGCCTAAAATCATGGTGGCCTGGACACTCTTCCTGTGAACCAGGAGTGATCAAATATTCCTGCTGTTAAAGAGTTCCACTTCTCCAATTTCGGCCTACTGGCTGTAGGGTATAGATTCTTTATGTGATTTGGAGTCATGAGAAAATCCAAGCACATATGGGCTAGCCTCTGCAGGGATTTCAAGAACTCATTTGACCCAAAGGATCCCTATTCTCACTTGATGGAGTTCAGGAACCTAAAACAAGAAGGCAAAAATATTCATCCACAATGACTGCTCTTTTGGACATTTTAGTTTTAAAAGAACATGGGATCTTTCTTTAGATCCATCAGGTGCTGAGAATCTAAGCCACAACCTCATACAAGGACAAGAGGCTGATTCAGACACATCCCATTCCAAAGCAATTAAGCAAAGAGCCACAGGTGGGGTCCATTCATTTCCATATGAAAACAGTGTTTTTCAGGCTACAGAAAGGGGTGGCCTGAGGCAAAGACCTTTCTGACATTTAGGGTAATAGAAATAGAATTAAGCAAATGGCCCAAAGAAGGGTTTCTCCACTGAGACTTTACTGCACACACTGATATCTGAGTTTTCTGAGATGATCTCATTCCCTTCAGCTATCCAGAACATGGCCATGTCACAGAGCCTTGTGGTGTTACATATCTGGGAAACAAAACCATGAGTCTATTCTGGAGAGTGGCCAGAATTCACGTAGAAAACAGGAACTTTAGAAGATAGTAGATGTTGCCCATCCATAAGGCAAGCTGCAGTGCATTCATCAATTGCGCAGTATGAATTGCGGAAGCTTTCAACTAGAGACAACATATCCATTGGTGCATTCTCTTTTCTAATGTCTACAACCATGGATACAGTGGGATACACAGACATAGAAACACTCACAATGTAATACGACTTACTAGAAACAGTCCACTCCAAACCAAACAAACCACCTTTCCTACCTATTCTCAGAACATGAGAAAAAACCACAAACTCACACCTACAACGGCAAAGGCACTTCCTTCCCCCAAATAGGTCTGTGACTATCCGGAGTGTCTTCTGACTGGTGGGCCATATTATGTTCCCCCAAAATGGCTTGTCCTGTTTCACATCTGGTCTCAATGTCCAACTCCGTGAAGTTGTAAGGAGCCAGCGGTGAGCCACTGCCTGCTTTCTCAGGAAAGGCCCCTCTTCAGAGCTCTGCTGGCATTTGGCCATCCTCACATCAGCAGGTACCAAGAAAGACTGACTATGTCTTTGGGAAAAGCAAACAAGTTAGCCCACTGGGTCTGGAGTGGGACTGGCTCTGGGTGCCTGGCTTCCTGGATCCCAAGTTCAGAGAATTCCATCACCAAGGAAGTGAAGTGAGGTCACTTCTTTCAGGAACTGAATATGGTCACTGCCTTGGTAACCACTTTGTCCTAACAGTTGCTTCCAAGGTTCCCATGAGATAGAGGCTGCCCCAACATCCTGTGACACATTCAGAAGTTAGAATGGTATATCAACCATAGGCACCCTGGAACAGCTCTCCACAGAGGCCTGGTTTGGTCCATCTTCTCTACATTAAGACGAGAGAGGCTGATTCAGACACATCAATTCATCCTGACCAGGTTGTTTGCATGGAAGATGACTACTGCTCTCTCAGGTCCTACATAGCTGCCTACATCTTCTCCAAGGATCATTTCTTCATGGATCTTTGAGGTTCTAAGCAGGTGGAAGATCTTCTACATTTCTATATTGTAAGACCCACTCTGTCGCTGCTCTTAAGTTAGTTATATTGAGGGAACAGTGTATGGTTAGGGTTAATAACATGTTCGATTTGGGTTACGAATCATTCTGCGGGATGAATAATGGTATTGGCAACCTGCGATATTTACAAGAGTATACATGTGAAATATAAGTATGAAAGCAGAAATCTAGGTAAGATTTGAAGCCCAGAAGGGCATTGGGGACTTGAGTGGGATACTTAACTTTGAGTTATGTGCTGCACAGATGTCTCAGATAAATCAATATACACTGGCATCGGACCTTGTACCTTGGATGATTGAATGTTGAAGAGAGCATCCAGTCAAAAACCGACAGTCGGTAGGATTAGGAAGGTAGTTGGTAGATTTAGAAAGAAGAGTGAGCATAGGATTTGGACCAAAAGTTCTTCAGCAATAGGGTTTCGGGTAGAGAGTGTATGTAAATGTCAGCACATGTGAAGAGTCAGTCACAATGATGAACTCGGGAAAACATGTAGGAAAGCAGATATCAATAGAGACATTAGGAAATCAAGCAAAGTATAAAGTGTGTGATAGGGTTAGACATTTTCAACAGGTTTGAAGTTGAATATATAATCTTAGGAAGAAACAAATATGTAGTCACCAATAGGATTGATATTTGAGAGCATTAGGCAACCTGGACATGGATGATTTTAGTAATGGATGCTATCTTTCCATTTAGGCTTTGGTACAATTGTAAGTGTGACCTTTGCTTTTTGTGTCCGGAATATTTCTGTGATAAAATGTGTATGTAGATCAGGTGACATGAGTATTTCTTCCACCATTTCTGAGAGCAATATTTTGAAGATTTATAAATTAGTATGGGGGTACAAATAGGTGTACCCTGTTTCTATTAATATAGACATAATGCATGAATAGACAATACTGTGAATAAATAATATAACTGGATCCACTTTAAATAATGGATTGAATGGATATCTGAAAATATATAAGAAATGTTATATTGATATACAATCATTAATTCCAACCAGTTATATATCTAATGATTATCTTATGGTTATGGTTAATCATGAAGGGTGTGTGAGTTTTTCTTCAAAATTGATTATGGAAATCGAAAACAATATATTTGGAAAAAAAGTCTCATGAATAGACCAGTCAAGAAACATAGAGAAATACATGTGTTCTGGAGCAGGAAGTGACTGAAAGTGAAACAAATGCCTATAAATTTGCTAACTAGTGAATGAAATATATATCCTAAGATGTGTATAAACTGAAGAAATAGTAATGTACCAGTGTGGAATAAAAATTAACGTCAAAATAGACATCGTGTCCCATAGGAACCAACATGCATTGATGTTCAACTGGGTCAGTTAATGTAGACATATTAGAATTTGTATGCACCTTTCACTGAAGTTAGTTCTCAGTACTAGGAAACAAATATGTATTTCAGGTGTTTGAGTATTTCTAAGAATAATCTTGTGAAAAGTTGATTATTAATCCACATACATGAACATGAATGAATTTAGGGAGTGTATATAAGACACATAATTTTCATATTTTTAAAAATCTGGAGAGTATATACACACACACACACACACACACAAACACAGAAATTAAAAAATAGCAATATATATGCCAATCGAAATTCATCATGAAATATATATCATAAAGATGCAAAAACATTCATTTTACTGAACATGGGTTTATGTATAATGTTGTTCCACTGGGAAGCTCACCCATAGGTTGAATTTTCAGTTCTAACAGCGTTTAGGACGAGTGATCACTTCTCACAATTTGTATCTGCCAAGTCATGTAACTCAAAATAATGTATGTGTGATACCGTGTAGGATTCTATTTGTGCATATAAAAATACATGTGCTGAATAGGCTCCAGAAAATGGGAGACAGTAATTCACATATTTGTTAACTTTCAAAACACATGGAGAACTATTTCAATTAAAAATTGACTAGATTCATAATACCTACCCTTTATCATGCAAAAGGCAAGTCCAACCCTGAACTGCATGTATTTACGTACTGTTTGGGTTATTTTTCTCCATCATATTAGAATTAGTAGTCAGAGTCTATTAGAATATGGGTTAGTGTCAGGGATTCAGAATTTCGAATGGAAAAGTAGGAAAATTAATCCAATGTGTATGCAAATATGTGCTAAAACAAATCTTCTGACTCTCATCCAGAACAATGCCTTGAAATTATCTTCGCCCCAGGTAAGACACAATTAGAGAAGAAAAGTTGCAAAATCTGTGATTACATTTCTGGAATGGAAAATGCTCAGGAGTGCACAAACTTGGAGGTGGTATAGGAGTTTCCAAAAGTAAGAACAGGGTACACACTCCACAAACATGGAGCTCTGCATGCCTAAAACTTTTAGAGAAACTGCCACTGAGGTTGGGCAATGATATATAGGTTTTTGTCAGGAGTTAAGCTTCCTTTGTAGTGATACCCTCAAAGCTGGGTCTGCATCTATGTGACCTGGAGGACAAAGTTTCTTATTTTCCAATGAACACAAGGCAGCACTGCTGAATTCTCTCTTTGTAGATAAACTGTAGCCCCTGGGGGTTTATTTTCTCCCCGTGTGGACTGTGAAACAATTTGGTCATCCTCCACTTTTCGTGGTGTTTCTTGCTGCTGCACTTGGAGTTTGGTACATGCTTCACGAAATACAAGGAGTTCAACTGGGAAACAGTGCTGGAGAGAGTTCTGTCACGTGTGGTGGGTTATGGTCTGCAAGAAAATGCACAAACCAGGCTTCTATCTCTCAAAGATTGCTCTCTTGTCCATAGCAACCTGATTCTGAACATTGCCCTGAAACCTCGCCATAGAACAAGATGCCTTTACATATAAGGGTCTGAAGTCTGCACTATGTCAGTCACAAGCCATTTGGAAGCCAATGGCAGATCCACATGGACCCACCATGATATTTTATCACACACCTGCCCACCACTGCTCTACGCCCACTACTCAGCAGGCTACAAATTACTGGCATCTCTGTTCTAAACAATTTTCAGAAAACCCTGTCAATCAAGGAACTGTCTGGTACACTCATAATAAGCAATAGGACATCGAATGTTTCTGGAGTGCCACCTGGTCATGGGAATTTCAAAAATTTCATGGTATTTATCTAGCCATTTTTCAAGGATGACATTGGATGCACTGTGAATTTCAATTATTCAGGAACCATTAAATGTTGAGAAAGCTCAATTCAAAGAAAATTCTGGAGAACTCTCACAGGCAAGGCTTTCCAAAGAGTGGACAAAAGGTCACTTGAAGCCAGGATCATTGAGGTCTACAATGTGAGGTCCTATGTGTTTTGACTCTCAACTATGGCTGCCAAGTCTTTCAGAATAAAATCATGTGATATCCAGGCTGAGATTCCCAGTTCTTTGTGGAAAGCCACCCTGGTCCTAGATCTCAGGTTCCAAGGGCGACTCTCATGCGTGGCCTCCTAAAATCCCAACACAATTCATGGCAATACTTCTCTGAGGTCAGTTTCAGAACTCAGTCTCTAAGGGGAAACACACCAGAGTTCAATCCCTGGTCACCCAGTCATCTCTTCCAACCGCCACACCAATGACCAGAATTAAAACCAAAACACTCACACATGCCCCTCATCTTCTTCCATATAGACACTAATCATAACCTTGGCTGGAAGTTTCCATGAGGCACACAGCCCAAGACAATGTCAAAATAAACTCCCTTGCCCTTCATTTGTCTAAAGTCAGTGTTTCTGGACACTGTTCCTGTGAACCAGGGCTGATCAAAGATGCCTGCCATTAATACTGTTCCGCTTCTCCAATTTGAGGCATAGTGACTGTCAGGTATAGTTTCTTTATGTGATTTAGAGTCATGAGAAAACCCAAGCACCTATGGGCTAGCCTCTGCAGGGCTTGAAGGACTCAGTTGACCCAAAGGATCCCTCTTCTCACTTGATGGAGATCAGGAACCTTACAGAGGAAAGCAAGAGACTTCATCCACAATGATTGCTCTTTTGGCCATTTCGGAATTGGATGCACACATGGGATCTTTCTTTAGATCCATCAGGGTGAGAATCTGAGCCATGGACTCACACTGCACTAAGAGGTGGATTCAGACATATCCCTTTGCAAAGCAATTAAGCAAAGATCCACAGGTGATGCCCATTTATTTCCATTTGAAAACTGATATTTTCAGGCTTTGGAAAGGTGTGGCCTTAGGCAAAGACCTTCCTTACATTCAGGGCAACAGAACAATAGAAAAGCAAATTCCCAAAGCAGAGTTTCTCCACTGAGACTTTCCTGGTCACACTGATATCTGAGTTTTCTGTGATACTCACCATTCCCTTCAGCTCTCCAGTACATGGCCATGTCCCAGATTGTGGAGGAGATACATATCTTGAACACAAAACCATGAGCCTATGGGAGAGTGGCCAGAATTCAGGAAGAAATCAGGAATGTAGAAAGGTAGTAGGTGTTGCCCATCTATATGGTAAGCTGCAGTCCATTCATAAATTGGACAAGATGAATACTGCGAAGATTTCTACTAGACAGGACACATCCTTTGATGCATTCTCTTTTCTATTGTCTACAACCACGGACACAGTGGGATACACAGAATCACTCACCTTCTCAAAGCACTTACTAGAAACAGGCCACTCCAAATTATACAAACCGACTTTCCTACATATTCTTAGAAGATGAGACAAAATCACTAACACACAAACACACCCAAAAAGGCACCTTCTTTCCCCAAGTAGGTCTGTGACTATCCGGAGCATCCTCTGACTGGTGGACCATACTATGTTCCCCTGAAATGGGCTGTCGTATGTCAGATCTGGTCTCCTTCGCCAAAACTGTGAAGTTGTCAGGAGCCAGCGGTGAGCCACTGCCTGCTTTATCAAAAAAAAAGCCCCTCTTCAGAGCTTTCCTGGCATTTGTCCATCTTCAATTCAGTAGTTGCCAAGAAAGACTGACTCTGTCCTTGGTTAATCCAAACATGTGAGACCACTGCAACTGGGACTGGGCCTGCCTCAGGGTGCCTGGCTTCCTGGATCCAAAGTTCAGAGTGTTACATCAACAAGAAAGTGACGTAGGTCAGTTCCTCTAGAACTGAATGAGGTCACTGCCTTGGCAACCACTTTGTCCTAACAGTTGCTTCGAATGGTCCATGAGATGGAGGCTGCCCCTACTTCCTTTGACACTTTCACAAGTTAAAATGGAATATCAACCATAGGCACCCAGGAACAGCTCTCCACACAGGCCTGGTTTGGTCCATCTTCTCTACATTAAGAAGAGAGAGACTGCTTCAGACACATCCCTTCATCCTTACCTGGTTGTTTGTCATGGAAGATGACTTTTGCTCTCTCAGGTCCTTCATAGCTGCCTATATCTTC
The DNA here is from genome assembly GCF_048772815.1 of Callospermophilus lateralis. Taxonomy (NCBI): domain Eukaryota; kingdom Metazoa; phylum Chordata; class Mammalia; order Rodentia; family Sciuridae; genus Callospermophilus; species Callospermophilus lateralis. The sequence continues at coordinate 442,798 of NW_027512398.1, read as the reverse complement.
TCCAGGGATAATTTCTGCATGGACCTTTGAGGTTCTCTGCAGGTTGAAGAGATCCTACATTCCTGTATTGTAAGACCAACTCTGTCCCTGCTCTTCTATAAAGGTAGATTGAGGGAATCGTGTATGTTTAGGGTTAATAACATGTTTGATTTGGGTTAGGACATTCTGCTGGATGAATAATGGTATTGGAAACCTGCGATATTTATAAGATTATAGAGGTGAAATATATGTATGAAAGCAGAAATCTCAGTAAGATTTAAAGCCCAGAAGGTCATTGGGTCCTTGATTAGGATAGTTAGCTTTGAATTATGTTCTGTGCAGATGTCTCAGATAAATCTATACACAATGGCATAGGATCTTGTACCTTAGATGATTGAATGTTGAGGAGAACATCCATTCAAAAAGGGAGAGTTTTTAAGATTACGAAGAGAGTTGGTAAGATTAGAAAAAAGTGTGAGTATAGGATTTGGACAAAAAGTTCTTTAGCAATAGGGTTTTGGGTAGAGAGAAAATGTAAATATCAGCACATGTGAAGAGTCAGTCACAATGATGAACTGGGGAAAATATATAGGAAAGCAGATATCAATAGAGACATAAGGAAATCAGGCAAAGTATAAAATGAGTGATACCAGTAGACATTTTCAACAGGCTTGAGATTGAATATATAATCTTAGGAAGAAACAAATATGTAGTCACCAATAGGATTGACATTTGAGAGCATTAGGCAACCTGGACATGGGTGATTTTCATAATCCATACTCACATTCCATTTAGGCTTTGGTACAATCGTAAGTGTGACTTTGCATTTTGTGGCCAGAATATTACTGTGATAAAATGTATATGTAGATCAGGTGACATGAGTATTTCTACCACCATTTCTTGGAGCAATATTTTGAAGAGGTGTAAATTAGTATTGGGGGTACATAGAGGTGTACCATGTGTGTATGAATATAGACATAATGCATGAATAGACCATACTGCGAATAAATAATACAACTGGTTCAAACTTTAGAAATTGGAATAAATTGATATCTGAAAATGCACAGGGAATCATATATTGATATACATACATTCATTCCAACCATTTATACATCCAATGGTAATATTAGGGTTGTGGTTCATCATAAAGAGTGTGTGAATTTTGCTTCAAAATTGATTATGGAAATCGAAAGTAATGTGTGTGGAAAGAAGTCTCATGAAATGACCAGTCAAAAACAAAGAGGAATACATATGTTCTGAAGCAGGAAGTGATAGAATGTGTTACAAATTTCTTTAAATTTATGAAGTTGTGGCTGAAATGTATATTCTATGATGTACAAAAACTGAAGAAATAGTAATGTACCAGTGTTGTATAAAAATGAACGTCAAAATACACATCATGTCCCATAGGAATCTACTTGCATTGATGTTAAAATGGGTCAGTTACTGTAAAAATATAAGGATTTGTTTGCACCATTTACTGAAGTGAGTTTTCAATACTATAAAACAAATATGTATTTCAGATGGATGAATATTTCTGAAAATAATCTTATGAAAAGTTGAATATAAAACCACATACATGAACATGAATGAATTTAGGGAGTGTATAATAAGATACATATATTTCATATTTTGACAAATCTAGAGTGTTTATATATATATATATATATATATATATATATATATATATATATATATATATATACAAAATACACACAGAGACATTAAAAAGTAGCAATATATATGCCAATTAAAATTCATCGTGAAATATATATCATCCACAGATCCAAAAATATTAATTTTACTGAACATGGATTTATGTATAATGTTTTTTAACTAAGAAGCTCACTCATAATTTGAATTAACAGTTCCAAAAGCGTTTAGGAGGAGTGATTTCTTCTCACACTTTGTATCTGCCAAGTTAGCCACCTCTCAAGAATACAGGTGTGATACCAGGTAGGATTCTATATGTTCATATAAAAATACATGTGCTGAATTGGCTACAGAAAAAGGGAGACAGGAATTCACATATGTGTTAACTTTAATAACACATGCAGAACTCTTTCAACAAAAAATTGACAAGATTTACAACTCCAACCCTATATCATGCAAATAGGAAGACCAACTATACACCATGCCTCCTCTGAAGTGCTAGTATTTCTATTCTGTTTGGGTTATTTTTCTCCATTATATTAGAATTAGTAGTCAGAATCTAGTAAGGTATGGGTTAGTGTCAAGGATTCAGTATTTCGAATGGAAAATTGAAAAATGAATCCAATGTGTATGTAAATATGTGCTACACAAAAATCTTCCAACTCTCATTCAGAACAATGCCTTGACAATACCTTCGCCCCAAGTAAGACACAATTAGAGGAGAAGATTTAGAAAACCTGTGAACAAATATCTGGAATGGAATATGCTCAGGAGCCCACAACCTTGGAAGTGGCAGAGGAGTTTCCAAAGGTAAGGGAAAGGGTAAACACTCCACAAACATGGAGGTCTGCTGGCATAGAGACTTCTTGAGAAACTGCCTGTGAGGTTGGGCACTTGAAAAATATGTTGTTGTCAGGAGCTTTAGCTTCCTTTCTAGTGAGACCATAAAAGCTTGGTCTGCATCTATGAGACCTGGAGGACATGCTTTCTTATTTCCCAATGAACATGAGGCAGCAGTGCTAAATTCTCTTTTTAGGTAAACTGTGGCCACTGGGGGCTAAAGGTCTCCCCATGTGCACTGTGAAGCCATATGGTCATCCTCCATTTTCATTGTGTTTCTTCCTGCTGCACTGGGAGTTTGGTATTTGCTTCACGAAATAAAAGGAGTTCAATTGGGTCACAGTGCAAGAGGGAGTTCTGTCATATGTGGTGGGTTAGGTTCTGCTTGAGGATACAAGAACCAGGATTCTATCCCACATAGCTTGCCCCCTTGACCATAGCAACCTGATTCTGAACAATGTCCTGAAAACTCTCCATATAACAAGTTGCCTTTACATGGAAGGTTCTGCTGGCTGCACCATGTCAGTCACAAGCCATTTGGATGCCAATGGAAGATCCACATGGCCCCACCACAGATGTTTTATCACATACCTGCCCACCACTGCTCTAGGCCAACTACTCAACAGAGTCCAACTTACTGGCATCTCTGTTCTACACCATTTACATGAAACCCAGTCAATCAAGGCACTGTCTGGTATATTCATGATCAGTAACAGGACATCCAAATGTTCTCCAGTGCCACCTGGTGATGGGAATTTCAAAAATTTTATGGTATTTTTCTAGCCATTTTTCAAGGATGAAGTTGGAGGCACTGTGAGTTTCAATTCTTTCAGGAACCATTAAATTTTTAGGAAGCTAATTTCAATGAAAGCTCTGGAGAACACTCACAGGTAAGGCTTCCCAAAGAGTGGCCAAAAGATCACATGATATTATTCCCATTGAGGTCTACAATGTGAGGTCCATATGAGTTTTGACTCTCAACTCTGGGTGCCAAATCTTTCAGAATAAAATCATGTGGTATCCTGGCTGAGAGGCCTAGTGCTCTGTGGAAAGCCATCCTGGGCCTAGAACTTAGTTTCCAAGGGCGACACTCATGCCTGGCTTCCTTAAATCTCAACACTATTCATGTCAATACTTCTCTGAGGTCAGTTTGAGAACTCAGATTCTAAGGGAATCACACCAGAGTTCAAGAACATGTGGACCAAGTCATCTCTTCCAACCGCCACCCAAATGACCACAATTAAAAACAAAACACTCCAACGTGGCGCTCATCTTTTTCCATATAGACACTCATAATGACCTCTGGCAAAAGTTTTCCATGAGGGGCACAGCCCAAGACCGTGTCCAAAATAAGCTCTCTTGCACCTAATTTGCCTAAAGTCAGGGTGGCCTGAACACCCTTCTTGTGAACCAGGAGAGATCAAATAGGCCTCCCATTAATACTGCTTCGCTTCTTCAATTTGAGGCCAACTGACTGTGGGGTTTGGATTCCTTATGTGAATTGGAGTCTTGAGAAAACCCAAGCAACTATGGGCTAGCCTCTGCAGGGCTTTGAAGAACTCATTTGAACCAAAGGATCCCTATTCTGACTTGATGGAGGTCAGGAAAGTTACAGAAGAGGCGAGAGACTTCATCCACAAGGACTGCTTTTTTGGCCATTTTGGTTTTGGATGTACACATGGGATCTTTCTTTAGATCCATCAGGAGCTGAGAATCTAAGCCACACCCTCACACAAGGCAAATAGGCTGATTCAGACACATCCATTCCAAAGCAATTAAGCAAAGAGCCACAGGTAATGCCCATTCATTTCCATTTGGAAACTGTTTTCTTCAGGCTTCACAAAGTGGTGGACTGAGGAAAAGACCTTCCTGACATTCAGGGCAATAGAAGAATTGGTAAACAAAAGGCCCCAAGCAGGGTTTCTTCACTGAGACTTTCCTGGTCACACTGATATCTGAGTTTCCTTAGATGCTCGCCATTCCCTTCAGCTATCCAGTACATGGTCATGTCACAGAGCTTCAATGTTGTACATATCTTAAACACAAAACCATGAGCCTATTCTGGAGAGGGGCGAGAATTCAGGAAGAAAACAGGAACTTAGGTAGATAGCAGGTGTTGCACATCAATAAGGCAAGCTGCAGTCCATTCATAAATAGGGCAGGATGAATGCTGGGAAGCTTTCTACTAGATAGGACATATTCATTGATGCATTCTCCTTTCTAATGTCTACAACCATGGACATAGTGGGATACACAGACATAGAAACACTCACCTTGTCAAACGACTTAGTAGAAACAGTTCACTCCAAACAAAACAAACCACCTTTCATACCTATTCTCAGAACATGAGACAAAACCACAAACCCACACCCACACCACAAAGGCACCTCCTTCCCCCATGTAGGTCTGTGACTATCCGGAGTGTCCTCTGACTGGTGGGCCATACAATGTTCTCTGGAAATGGCCTGTTCTGTCTCAAATCTGGTCTCCTTGGCCAACTCTATGAAGTTGTCAGGGGCCAGCGATGAGCCACTGCCTGCTTTCTCAGGAAATGCCCCTATTCATAGCTTTCCTTGCATTTGGCCATCCTCACATCAGTAGGTTCCAAGAAAGACTGAGTCTGTCCTTGGTAAATCAAAATAAGTTTGACCACTGGGACTTGGACTGGGACTGGCTCTTTGTGCCTGGCTTCCTGGATTCCAAGTTCAGAGAGTTCCATCACCAAGGAAGTTAGGTGAGGTCACTTCCTTCAGGAACGGAATGAGGTCACTGCCTTGGCAACAACTTTGTCCTAACAGTTGCTTCCAAGGTTCCCATGAGAAGGAGGCTGCCCCTACTTACTGTGACACTTTCACAAGTTACAGTGGTATGTCAACCATAGGCATGCAGGAGCAGCTCAACAAATGCCTGCTTTGGTCCATCTTCTATACATTAAGAAGAGAGTGGCTGATTCAGACACATCCCTTCATCCTGAGCAGGTTGTTTGCCATGGAAGACTTTTGCTGTCTCAGGTCCTTCATAGTTGCCTACATCTTCTCCAGGGATCATTTCTGCATGGACCTTTGAGTTCCTCAGCAGGTGGAAGATCCTCTATATTCCTGTATTTTAAGACCAACTCTGTCGCCACTTTTCTGTAAAATTAGATTGAGAGAACAGTGTATGGTTAGGTTTAATAACATGTTCGATTTGGTTTAGAAAGGAAACTACACGGTTGAGCAAACAGGGTCCTACCGTTAGCAATAATATGAGGATTATAAATGGACCAGCCATGGCAGATAAAAGCATAGTTAACCAGGTTGACTATGTGAACAAAGAATCAAACCTCCCTTCTGGGGCCTCTGTCTCTCTTTGATGCTCTTCAAGTCGTTTTCTTAATTTACTCATAGATTCTTTTACAACTCCAGTATTGTCGGCATAAAAACAACATTCTTCCCTCAATGCAAGCAAAAAGGCAACTTTCTCTCATGAAGAGGAGGTCCAACACTCGCCTGCTCTGTAAAACAACTTCAGAGAGAGAAAGGTTAAAATTCCTGTAAAGCTGTGATGTCGGTTTTTAATGTCTTTAAGCTTTGGTCTATTTCTGCTTCTAATTGTGTCTTTGTTGTGTCTCATGGACTAGGGCAGTTGTTCCTATGCCCACCCCTTCAGCAGTTATTATTCCTCATAGGATGGCCAAAGTGACGGATACAGGTTCCCGGTGGAACCGGGTTGTATGCCCCCCTATTTGAACTTTAAATGAACCTACGTCATGATAGAGCACTCTGAAAAACATCTGCATCATTACATAATTAATCACATCTATTGACCATTTTATGTAAACATAAATAATGTTAAAGTGTATAGAATTATACTGTTTTAGGAATGGACAAGAAAATGCACCTAAGATAGCACCAAAGTGAGGAAAACATTCTTATTTGGTTGCATCCGGATTTAGAGGGCATTGCTTCTGTTGTAATCAATTAATCCCCTGAACCCCAAGTTTTGGTAGTTTTAGAATTTGTACCCAACATGTAAGGGAAGGGGCTCAGAAGTTCACAGTCTGCAGAAATTCACAAAAATTAGTTTTTGTTTCTGTTTTTTTTTCCTCTGTTCTGGGCAAGTTAACTTTTCAAGGACACCTTGGAAGGGGAGAGCTTTTTTGTCTTTTTTTTCTCCCTGCCAGCTGTCACCATGGAGACCAGTTGCTAACTTTTTTATCTTAGAAATGTAGGCATCTCGGTGAATCCCCAGCTCAAGGCCAGAGGCCTTGTTCACATATTTTGTGAAAAACTGGAAAGGCAGTGTCTAGCTTAGGGGTGGTGATTTTTCCAGCCAGTGGCCAAGTAGAACAGGGCAACACGAAAAGTGGAAGTTTATGTACATTGAACTCTTTCAGAGGGACTCTTTTGCTGAAAGACCTAAAGTAAGCCTTGATGAAGACTTCTGGAGAAGGTCATTTAAGACATTTCTGTGGACCTGGTACAGAGGGGGAAGACGGGGTAGTCGAGGCTGAGAGCAGCTCCGTGAATCTAAGAATGAGAAAAGAGAGATGTAAAAGAAAAATGGTAAAGGGGTTTGGGATTTTCCTAGAACAAAACTTGAGCATTAGAACAGGTATAGCAGAGGGGAAGATGGGAGTAAATATTCCAAAAAGCCTTTGAGGGACTTTAAATTCTTAGAAACCTCTTTTCAGTGATGACAAAGCAACTTTAAATGCCATTTTCATTACATCGTGGAGAGGGGTCTGAGGGCTCTTCTCAGCTGGTTTGAGCTTTGGGTTAGCTTGCTAGAGGACTTGGTGGGACCTAGTGCAGGCCCTGACAGGAAAAGAGAGGAGTGAGTGGGTGAAGGGGTACCTCGGTACCTGCTACCTCAGCAACGGGGCAATGTTCTGAGAACCAGCGGAGGTTTGGGTTTTTGATTTAGTAATTGGAGAGGAGAAATCAGGTTGCTAAGATGGGAGTGATAGCAGAGAGTCTAGAGCAGAAGGCTGAGGGTGAGGAACTATTGGAGAAGCATAGTACAGGATGTGAGCAAAAGAGGAAAACGGATTCCACATAGGGAAATTTCCCCCTTTTGAGAACTTGCCGAAGTTGAAAATGTCACTCAGAATTTGAGGATCTAGAGAACCCTCTGGGGGCCATAGTATTTGGTTGTCTAATTGGTAATATGGCCAATGCTGTGTACTGAATTTGATGAGGAGTTTGGGTTCCACCAGGCAGCCCCTGTATGCTCACATTCCCTTGACTTACACAAGAAGTCGGCTTCTCCCCCACACAGCCGTGGCTGTTTGTGGCTTTGATAGTCCGCCAGGCAAACATAGTAATCTAGGCTAGCCAACCTGAATCTGTGTCGCGTGTCCCTGCATCCATAATGTTTGTTTCCATTATCTATGGTACAGAAGAGATTTAATGGAATTTTAGTGGGATCCTCTTCTTCAGGGATATCTCAATAGGAAAGACCTATACCGACCTGACAAATGTCTGGGTGGAGAGATGGCCACCAGGTCTCTATGGGGCCTGTATGCGAGATAGACCATACTTCTTGTCTAGTAGGATTTGTGATCAGCCATTGCTGCTGAACGGGATGATGAGGGTTAGAACTACTGGTGGCCAAGGGGAGAGTCTATAGTCTTATCCACATAGCGAATATGCAATTTGAAATGGTTAGCAGGCTTTTCCAGTTTCCAACCAGAGTCTGGACACAGCGAAGGCTTGAGATGAGAGGCATGGATCCAAAAAGTGATTCCGTCTACTTTTACCGCTTTAAGTTTTATAAGTAGCACCTGGTATGTTCATTTCCAGTGGGGTTCCAGGGATGACACCTGATGTTGTCTTATGTAGACGAAGTCTCTTACTTGATATTGATTTAGAGTCCCCTCCTCCCCTGGTTGGTAGGCAGTGGCCAGCTGTTTCCACAGGTATCGCTGAGTTCTTTCAATGACTTTAAGTCTGTCAAGCAAGGGGGTGTGGAAGTGATCGTTAGGCCTTAGAGTTGGGGTTAGGTCCCTTACTGGATGATGGGAATCATAGAGAATTTCATAGGGGGTGAGGTTACACAAAGAAAGAGAGGGAATATTTCTGGCATGAAACAGTGCATAAGGCAGGAGCATAATCCAATCTTTTATGCCGGGCTCTAAGCTTAATTTTGTTAAGGTCTCTTTAATGGTTCTATTTATTTTTTCTACCTGTCCTGAGCTCTGGGGTATATAAGCATAATGTAACTTAAAATTAATCCACAGGGTCCCAGTTAACACCTGACTTACCTGGGCCATGAACACCAGTCCATTATCAGACCCTATTACCTTAGGCAGACCGTATCTTGGAAAAATATCTTTCAGAATCTTCTTGAAAATCATTTGTGCAGTTTTTTTTTTTGTGTGTGTGTGTGTGTGTATGTGTGGAAGGCTTCAGTCCATCCTGAAAATGTATCTACAAAGACTAGGAGGTATTTAAGTCCATACCTTGCTGGCTTAATTTCACTATTGTCCACTTCCCAAAATTGTCGTTTTCTGGTTCCTCATAGGTGCTTTCCTCTAGGAAACTGGAAGGGTAAGCATTAACCAATTGACGGACTCGACAGGCTTTTGTTACCCGTTCAGTTATTTTCTTTCACTGTGAGTCGGTTAGTGGAAAACTCTGTTCTTAATCCTACAGGAATGCCTGCAGTTTCATTGAACCAAGGTGAGTGAGTTGGTGTACATTTTTAACGTAGTGTAGGGCTTTCTGTAATTGCAGCCTGAGCTCAGTGAAGTTGAGGTGTTCAGTGTCAGTGTCCATAGATATTATAAAAAACTTCCTGGAGATAAGGGGTCCATTGGAATTGGGCATCTCCCTCTAACACCGGGTATAAAGGAGCAGCTAAAAACGCAAACCCAGGTATCCATAACCTGCAAAAGCCAGCAGTCCCAAGAAACTCTCTGAGTTGTCTCCTGTTAGATGGGGGTGGTATCTAGGCAATGGTTTGTTTTCTGGGCTCAGTGAGCCATCGTTTACTGCCCCTAAGGAAACAGCCCAGGAAGATTACTTCATGCCAGCAAATTTGGGCCTTTTTGGCCGAAACTCTATACCCGAGTTGAGCAAGCTCATATAATAGTGCTTGGGTCCCAGACTCACAGTTTTCCTTGGTGTTGGCTGCCAGTAGCAGGTCATTCACGTATTGAAGCTGGGTGACTTTGGGGTGCGTAGTTCTGAAATTGCTGAGATCTCTGTGGAGGGCTTCATCAAAGACAGTGGGGGAGTTTTTGAACCCCAGTGGGAGTCTAGTCCAAGTTAGTTGACCAGACGTTCAGGTTTCTGGGTCTACCCACCCGAAAGCAAACAGCAAATGACTATCTTTATGCAGAGGCAAGCAAAGGAAAGCATCTTTTAAGTCCAGAACAGTATACCATTTCCGCTCAGGGTTCAGAGTGCTAAGCAGATTGTACGGATTAGGTACCGTGTGGTGAATGTCCTGCACTCTGTTGTTGATCTCTCTTAGGTATTTAACAGGGCAATTGTCCCGGTTCCTGGCTTTTTTTTCTAGTAGCAGGGGAGTGTTCATGGCCAATTGACAGGGCTTTAGGACGCCTAAGGTCAGATATTTCTGAATATGGGGCCTTATCTCATCTTTAGCTTTTTTTGCTTAGAGGATATTATTTGACATTAATTGGGGAGGCTGAGGTTTTTAACTCCACTGTTATTGGAGGTTGTTTCACGGCCAGGCCTAACCCAGCAGTTTTTGCCCAGGCATCTGCGTAATCTGTTATCCATTTCTGGCGTAGCTTGCCTGTTTGATCAGTCTTGGGGGGTATGAAGAGTGGATGTTCATCTTCTACTAATTTAGTTAAAGCCGTGACTATAGGAGTTTATACTAAAGGATTTAGAAATTTCATTTGGTAGCCTTCAGGTTTAAAAGTTATTTAGGCCAAGAGCTTGGTGAGCAGATCTCTGCCCATCAATGGGTTCAGGCATTCCTGGATTACTAGGAAGGAGTGATGGATTTTTCCTTTACCTAGGTCCGTGGTCCTCTTAGTAGTCTAAGCCCGATATTTACTGCCATTAGCCCTTTGAACTACAGACCTTTTATTTGATAGAGGGCCCAATGGGGCCTTAAGGGCTTCGTATACTGCTCCTGTATTCATTTCAAAGTTTACTGGGGTCCGCTACACTTCAAAAGTTACCCTGAGCTAGGGGAAGTGATCTGAGCCCCAACTTTCTTAGTCATGCACCAAAGTCACAATGGCTGGCTGGCGTGGCTGTCTCTTTATAGGGCACTTTTTGGCCCAGTGTCCTTTTTTTTTTACAGTAGGCACATTGATCTGAGGCCAGGGGTGGCCTCTGGCATGGCCCCAGGTAACCCTTACTGTCACCTTACGTCTTAATTTCTGGCCTCTTCCTTGTTGTGACAAGGATCTTGGTCAATCCCTTAGTCTGTCTTTTGCTTCTCTCATCCTTCCTTTGTTCCCTTTCTTTCTCCCTGTTTCTCTCTTATAGTATACTTTCTCAGCTTCTCTGACTAAATGTCTCTTTTAAATTTTTTTAATATCCATGGCAGCTTGCCCAATTAAGGCCATTGTTACAGATGAATTTTGATCCGCTGCCTGAGGATCGAAAGGAGTATATCTTTTATATGCCTCCATAATTCTTTCTAGAAACAAAGAGGGAGATTCATCAGGCCTTTGAATAATTTCTCTTACCATGGCCAAATTAGTTGGTCACATAGCAGCCCCTTGGAGACCTGCTATTAGAGCCAGGCAATAATTGGACAGATGCTCTTTATCTTCAAAGGTGTTGGGGTTCCAGTTGGGTTGGTTTAAGGGTAAGCTGGCTTTGATTATGTTGGGAAGTTGTGTTGGTCGCTAATCAGGTCCGAGGATATTTTTTTTTTTTTTAGCTTCTTGGAGGTTTTTCTCTTATTCCTCTGTCATAAAGAAAGTCCCTAGGAGTTGTTGGCAGTTATCCCAAGTAGGCAGGTGTAAAAACGTTGGCGAGTTCTCTGAGTTCTTGTAGCCGGGCCAGCTTCCTCCAGGGAAGGAGGGGCTCTGTGTGCCACGGGACTGTCATCTGGATGGTGCTGGGCCATCCTAGCTTCTTTGAATGGTGGAGAGGCTGAGTCAGCAGCAGGGGAATCACTTAGAGGGTGTTGGCAGTTGGGGGATGAAGGCAGAGGATAAGGAGGGGGAGGAGAGTCCAGTAGAGTCTTGAGACTCAGGGAGAACAGAGGGTTCAGGAGGAGGAGCAGAGAGTTAAAGAGATAGAATCATGGGGGAAGGAGTAGGAGTCCGTGCAGGGACAAGGAAAGGCTTTACCCTTGGAGGAGGAGATTTGCAGAGGTCCTGACAAGTTAAGATATATGGCTGTTGATCTGGATGTCTACGTGGCCCCGGCTAAAAGACAATAACTCGAACTTTTCAAATTAGTGCGAAGTTGAAAGATCCTTCTAGGGGCCATCTGACTACAAAGTTGGGTCATTCTGAGACACAGAATCTGCAAGATCCGGCGTTTTACTGAAAAAGAAAGATTCTGAGCCCTTAAGCAGACTTTGGTCTAGTGATCAAGGGTCATGAACAGAGGCATTGAAGTGCTCTGTCCCATAATGAAATATACACAGACAATAAAAGCAATGACACAAGACACAGACAAGACAAGACAATAAAGACAGGCAATGGACGTCCAATACTGAGACCATGACTGAGTAGCCGGCAAAACATGATGGGCTGGCAATACCGAATTCGAAACAAAATATCACTGAATAAAGGAGACTATTGTTCCTCGATTTCATGAGTTCATCCCCCAGGGACATGGCCTGTGGCTCTGTTACATGTGTGTCAGCCACCATGGGAGAGAGCTCACGCTCTTTACCAATAGCCATTTTGTGAAACCCTAACCTGAATCCTGAAACCAGAAAGAGGGGCCTTATTTATCCCCAGAGGAGCCCGTTGGGGGTCTTTCATCTGCGGCTGCCGGATCTCACTGGGGCCACCAGATGTAAAGATCGGGCGAGGGTGGGTGGAAGAGACCACCAAGAGACTGTCTCATGCAACAGCAAAGGCTTTATTGGGAGTCCGGCATGCAAGGGCTCAGAGCTCACTTGAATAGAGCAGAGAGCCCTGAGAACAGCTTAAGAAGTGCTTATATATTTTCCTTGGAGAGGGCAGGAAGGAAAGTTTATTGATGGGTAAGTGCGAGTGGGTGGTTTGCGTGCAACTGGTTGACCGAGTACATTCTGCAGTTTGGCAGTTGGGGACAGCACATTCTGGGAACAAGAATAGCAAACAGTTCTCAAGATTTCAACAGTGTTGTTTTAAGCATACAGAAAATCAAGAAGTGACAAGTACCTATTTTATTAACCTTTCAATATAAGTATGAAAACAGAAATCTAGGTAAGATTTGAAGCCCAGAAGTTCATTGGGCCCTTGATTGGTATACTTAGCGTTGAATTACATTCTGTAGTGATGTCCCAGAAATATGGATATACAATGGCATAGGACCTTATACCTTCTAGGAGGTCAATTCCAAAACACAGACTCTAAGGGGAATCACACCGAAGTTCAAGCCAAGGTGGACCCAATTATCTCTTCCAACCGCCACACAAATGACCACAATTAAAACCAAAACACTCCCACATGGCACTCATCTTCTTCCATATAGACACTCACCATAACTTCTGGCAAGAGGATTCCATGAGAGGTGCAGCACAAGACAGTGTCCCAAATAAGCTCCCTTTCCCCTCATTTGCCAATAGTCAGGGTGGCCTGGACACCCTCCCTGTGAACCAGGAGTTATCAAATATGTCTGCCATTAATACAGCTCTGTTCTCCAATTTGAGGCCTACTGACTGTGGGGTTTAGATTCTTTATTTGAATTGGATTCATAAGAAAACCCAAGAACCAATGGGCTAGCATCTGCAGGGCTTTGAATAACTCATTTGACTCAAAGGATTCCTATTCTCACTTGATGTAGGTAAGGAACCTTACAGAAGAATGTGAGGCACTTCATCCACAGTGACTGATTTTTGGCAATTTTGATTTTGGATCCACACATGGGATCGTTCTTTAGATCCATCAGGTGCTGAGAATCTAAGCCACAGGCTCACACAGGACCAAGAGGCTGATTCAGACACATCCCTTTACAAAGCAATTAAGCAAAGAGCCACAGGTGATGCCCATTCATTTCCGTTTGAAAACTGTTTTCTTCAGGATTCACAAAGGCGTGGCCTCAGGCAAAGAACTTACTGACATTCAGGGCAACAGAAAAATAGGCAATCAAAAGGCCCATTGCAGGGGTTCTCCACTGAGACTTTCCTGGTCACATTGATATCTGAGTTTTCTGAGATGCTTGTCATTCCCTTCAGCTATCCAGTACATGTCCATGTCACAGTGCTTGGAGGTGGTACATATCGTGGACTCAAAAGCATGAGCCTATTTTGGAGAGTGGCTAGATTTCAGGAAGAAAACAGGAACTTAGGAAGATAGCAGGTGTTGCCCATCGATATGGCAAGCCCTAGTGCATTCATAAATTGGGCAGGATGAATGCTGGGAAACTTTCTACTAGACAGGAAACATCCATTGATGCATTCTCTTTTTCTAATGTCTACAACCACGGACACAGTGGGATACACAGACATAGAAACACTCGCCTTGTCAAACAACTTACTAGAAACAGTTCACTCCAAACCAAACAAACCGACTTTCCTACCTCTTCTCAGAACATGGGGCAAAACCACAAACACACATCCACACCCAAAAAGGCACCTCCTTCCCCCAAATAGGTCTCTCACTATCCGGAGTGTCCTCTGACTGCTGGGCCATACTATGTTCCCCAGATATGGCCTATCCTGTCTCAGATCTGGTCTCCATATCCAACTCTGTGAAGTGGTCAGGAGCCAGCTGTGAGCCACTACCTGCTTTTTTAGGAAAGGCCCCTCTTCAGAGTACTCCTGGCATTTGGCCATCCTCACATCAGTAGGTACCAAGAAAGACTGACTCTGTCCTTGTTAAATTGAAGCAAGTGAGACCACTAGGACTGGGACTGGGACTGACTCTGTGTGCCTGGCTTCCTGCATCCCAAGTTCAGAGAGTTCCATTACCAAGGAAGTGAGGTGAGGTTGCATCCTTCAGGAACTGAATGAGGTCACTGCCTTGGCAACCACTTTTTCCAAACAGTTGCTTTCAAGCGTACCATGAGAAGGAGGCTTACCCTACTTTCTGTGGCACTTTCACAAATTAGAATGGTATATCAACCATAGGCACCAAGAAACAGCTCTCCACACAGGCCTGATTTGGTCCATCTTCTCTATATTAGGAAGAGAGCCTTTAGTCCGGGGAGCACTGCAGTGAACCTTTGCACTAAAAATATTAGCAAGCACCTGGTGGAGGAGTCCTCCATAGGTAAGTGGGGCTTTTATAACATCTGATATCCGGTTAAGGGAGATCTCTTCTGATGACAGAGATGTGGCCTGGGGAGGCTCACATATACTCCTTTCCAGGAGAGTAACCAGAATCGTTCTGTTCTCTGTTCTGTTCTGTAGGGAATTCCTCTGGAACTGTAGAGAGGGGCCGACGGGCACGCATGCACTCCTACCCTGGAGCTATAGCAAGATGTTGCACTGTTCCACTGTTTTTCTGTTTAGGCGCATGGTTTCTGTTTTTTGTGTTTTGTTTTGTGTTCTATTTTTTTGATTGTTTGTTTGTTTTTGTTCATTTTGTTGTGTGATTTCAGTGGTAAAAACTTAAGGATTTTGGACGTAAAAATAGGTAATAAAGAGAGTAAGCCTGACACCACTTTGGACTGTGTTTTAGGGAACTGCGATGAACTTTACTCGCCTTTGTTAAGCAGGATGATAGAAGCTCCTAGCTGGCTGCCTGGAGCACACCCATTGCAGAGGGCAATGCTTGCTGGGGACCTAAGAACTGAGCATCTCCCAGGTTAACAAGTGAAACTCCTTTAAAACCCCTTGTCACTCCAGATCAAGAGAGTCACAACCTTTGGCAGAGTCCCCTGTGTTTCTCCTTTGTTCGCAAAGCAATAAACCTCCCTTTTTCTTTTTCTCAAAACTCAGTCCTCATTATTAAATTGGTATTAATTGGCGTCAAGTTGAGGAATCGAACTTTAATTTACAAATTTGGTACCCGCCCTCCACCCCGGAACTTTGTGAGAGCTGTCTACTGAAATATTAGGAGATGAAGCATGCTTGGTGTGGAACTGAACAAGAGGAGCTAATCCTGTAAGTAAAAGGAGGGACTGAGGGACTCCCAGCAGCTGCCAAAGCCCTGTTGATTCAGGGAATTACCTCCTTCCTCCCTGCACTGTAAGAATTATGCCACCTCTGTCTTGTTAAAAAAGAGAAAAAGAAAAAGGGGACACTAAATGCAGTGAAGTCACCATGGAGACACTTTATTTTACATTTCAGGTTTCCCCTCTGTTAAAACATGTGGTCCCCCCCCTGTGGATATCTATGGTGCACACTGGTGTAGGAGATTTTTCTCTTATCTTCTCTGGTTTAAACGGTTCTCTCTGACAGCTATAGTCTGAACCTCCTTTCTGTCTGTCTTGTGTCTTTGTATCTGGCCCTTTAAGACATGTGCAATAATGTGTTGATATTATAAATTGTTTCTTGGGAATGATCTTAGCTGAATGTGTGTCTAAATGATGATGTTTTATTTTAACAATCTGGTATCTGAATGGGTTTTTGAAGCATTGCAGAATCTTGCAGTTAAAAGTCGGGTTTAGGTAATTGTTTAGTTTACGATTTCAGATAATTTATGCCAGAGAACTTAAATACTTAGTATGGAAAACTGAAGAACTCTACTTCCAAGTTGGCAAGTAAATTCCCAATCATACAGTCTTTTTTTCACCAATTTTGAATTGGATAGCCTCGGAAAATGTCACTGTGTGTACCACTGCATTAATTTGGACAAGGATAGTAAATCATAGAATGGTATCTGTTGACAAAACAAGATGTAAAGATATAAAATTTTGTGAATTGTATCTTAAATTTGTATCATAATTTTCAACATCCGAACCTCAAAATTATGGTTAAAATGCCTTAGGCCTGAGGTGTCTGCTCAGAATAGCAGTTTTTACTGCTCCTTCCAGACCTCAGCCATGATCTATATTGAAATGTAAATGAAAGAAGCCTGAAAGCTTAGTAGGAGACAGATTTGAGGCCTAAGGGAAAAAAAAGGTAAATTGTATGGTATTTACTAATTACTAGCCAGTCACTTTTTCTAGGACTCTTTTTTTTTCCTTAGATACTTTTTTTTTTTTTTTTTGAGCTCATGATTTTGAGCATACAGACCTAGGTTAATGTTTTTCAGATCAGTCCTATCTTTGACCAACTGTAGACTTTTTGAAACATTGCAATGGAGATTTCACCTGAGAAAAGCTACAAGGCCTTTACTATTATTATGTGTGCACACTTTTGTTATGTGTTGTATGTCTACATATACATATGCCCGTATATCATATATATGATACACAAATTAACATATACAAGGAGCGCTCATAAAAAAGCGCTCATTAAAACAAATTTAAATAGGAGATCCAAAGATCTTTAATTCATGTGATTTAAATGTTTCAATTTAAATTGGATAAACAGATAAAAATCAATGTCTTTAAATTTAAGCTTACAATTTTTTTAGGTGTTCAAAAATCTAATAAAATATTAATATCTACAAAATGTCTAATATGCCTTGGTTCTAGGACCTTTCCTTCAACATAAAAATGGTTTACACTGTCAATACATTTCTCTAGTATTTTGATAAATAAGTAAAGTAAATTTGATATGGGATTGCTCATTCATGAGTACTTTTCTTAGATATCTGATTGATTTACTAAGGTCTGAATAAGTTCTTATTAAAGTCTGTATAAGAATATAAAAATAAGTCATGTGTTAATGAGACAAAAATTTCTTAAAACATAAGTTTACCCATAACGTTGTATTTATTAAGTTTTATTTTCTCCAGAGCAAGCAACCATAAAAATTAAACAACTGATTAAATAAGAACTGTTATTTTAGAGCACTGTACTGCCATTGCTTTAAAAGCTAAACTTGGTTAATGTAGAAACATCAATGTAATTGTGATGCTATCAATGTTTTCATATCTTATAGGTATGCAAGTCTGTAAGGTAGAAACTTTAAAAGAGCATTATATCAAGCTGGTGCTCTGAAGTTGTATGGTAAAAAATATATTGGGGATTTATTTACCTGTTATCAATAAGATATGTAAACTTTTATGTTACTTTTTACATTGGGGAACAATTTAAATGTATTTTTTAGTTAATGAGAGCCTAATCGATGTAAAGGTTAAAAACTTTCAGCCTTTCTTTAATTCATGTTTTAAATGTGATATCATATGGTGTTAGCTAATGTTCATGTGACCTCAAACAATTTATGTAAACTTTGTCAAATGATATTTAAAAATAAGGATTAGCTTTAGAACTAAAATACTTAAGATTTATAAAGAGCCCTGCCTTAGCTGAGATAAGGCTCTGTGTCCCATCTTACTACATGTGAGAATGACTACGAAACCAGTAGGTTAGATAATATTTCTTTAAAGTTATGTTAAAAAGTTGGTTTTTTTTAAGGTCAATATTCCTAGGATCTCAAACAGGGGATATAATGTATAACTCAGCCAAAAAATTCAGGGTAGCTGTTACACAAGCTAAGTATTTTTACTTTTGTTAATTTTATTTTGAAATTTTCTTATAAGTGATCTAAAGATTCTCTGTTACTGTTTTACAAACGTGTTGCTTTAAGAACACAACATGGGTTCATTCAATATAATAAGTCATTACTTACAATACAGACAGAATAATACAGATAACAATTAATAAAAAGATAATTATATAGTTATAGACATTAAAGCCCAGTACTCTTAATATAAGGCTGTTAAAATTTATTTGCTGGATGTTTAAGATTAGGATTTAAAATTAAAGTTAAATGAAAAGAGCCAAGAAAACCAATATTTGGCTTTTGCCCTATGAGTCAGTCTGAATCCAGGGAACAGGGGACTTCTCTAAAGAGCTTTGAAACTCTGAGCCACATAACCTCCTCCTGATCAGGGAGATTAATGAGACCACTGGAGAACAGAAAGCCAATCAGTGTATTTGTTACGAAGAGAAGAGTCATCAAAGAAAGGAGACATCCCTGATGCTTCCGAGGGAAGCCAAATGGTCAAGCAAGATCTGGACCCACCTAGCGCAAATGGCACTAGCAGAACTGAGAATCTGCTCTCAAGTTTCCCCAGAATTGACTCCCATAAAAGGTCAGCTGACTGTTAACAATAGATGGAAACAAAAGTCAGTTTGACTGCTTCATCTTAAACACTTAGCAAAGACAGTTAAGAACAAAATACATCCATTCCTGGGCATTTTAAATAATAATAATAATAATAATAATAATAATAATAATAATAATAATAATAATATAATGTTAAGGTATGCACTTTATGTTTGCCTCCCAAAATAAGTAAGACTGGTGGCTACAAAGAAGAATTCTCAGACAGGAATGCCTGATACTTATAAAAAGAGACTATCAAGAAGACCTGCCACAGGGAGAAGTTTTCAGTTTAAGGCCTACAGATATTCCTAACCTACACAGGTTGGCTTGGTGTTTGCTAGTACAATTATCCAGCCCTGAGTAACAGAATTAAAGGTTTCTCAAAGAGACACAGAGGTCATACTAGTAACAGGATTTTACAAGATCAGATGATATTAAATTATTAAACTGTATCTTATGGGGAGGGACAAGTGTAACAGTAAAAGTTAAATATTAAATTGACAGTCCTGATAACTGGGGATATTAAAGACTGGTGAGGGAACTTCTATACAGTGACATGTTCCAGGTGCTGCAACATTTATTCAGTACTCATGGTTTTTGTTTCTCTCATAGAAGAACCCATCCCCAGATGACTTTACAACCTGTTCTTCCCCAATCAGACTTCAAACCGAACTGACTTATAAAAGGCAACTCATGTCCCTCAACTGACTTCTAAAAGGCAACTCATGTCCCTCCTCCCATGCCCACTCACGTCACCCTGTCTCAGGTCAGAAGAAGAAAGAATGAGTGACACCACTCTTCTTATAACAATGGAGAGAAAGATAAATAGACTATCAATATAAGTAATTAATTAAGTCAGGTAAAATCAGCGAGATCGGTTTTGGGTGAGTTCTAAAAATTTGGAGACTCTTACCTGAGGGATTAAAATTTCCTCAGTGCTCTTCCCGTAATCTATCAAAGATTTGAAAGGGACACAAAGAAAAGGCGGGAATGATAGACCCAACCTGATCTTTAATTTAAATTGGGAGCCATCTTGCCAAAAAGCCATGAAAAGATAATTTTGGCTTTACCATAAATTACTTCAAATTCTAAACCTGCTTGGAATGCCTGCCCACGCCTTGAACTCACCCATGCCCGGCTCTCTGACCAGATAGCAGCCCTCTCTGAAACTTTAGTGACACATCATAAATATTTGCCTTCTCTGGGCAGACAACAACCCTCTCTGAGGCTCTAATGGTCTTCATGAACTCTGATGTAGGGACAGCAAAAAAAATGTAGATTGCCATTAGTGTGATGTTTGTCAGAGTTCTGTTATCTGTAAACCCCCTTTTGTGTAATTTTCTGGGCTATTAAGCTGCCTGTAGGAAAGCTGGGGTTGCTGTCTTTTTCCCGCCGTTTTGTGAGGGAGAGGTAGCACAGCCAGTGGAAATAATAAGCTTAATTTAATTTGATTTTAATTAGAGTCAGTGGTCTTTTCTTGTGTCCTGGTCTAACAGGTAAACACTCCAAAAACATGGAGCTCTGCCAGCCTAAACACTTCTTGAGAAACTTCCTCTGAGTTTGGGCACTTGAAATATATGTTGTTGTAAGGAGCTTTAGCTTCCTTTCTAGTGATACCATCAAAGCTGAGTCTGCATCTATGTGACCTGGAGGACATGGTTTCTTGTATTCTAATGAACATGAGGCAGCAGTGCTGAATTTTCTCTTTGTAGGTAAACTGTGGCCACTGAATACTAAGTGTCTCCCCGTTTGGACTGTGAAGCCATTTGGTCATCCTCCACTTTTTGTGGTGTTTCTTGCTGCTGTACTGGGAGTTTGGTATATGCTTTATGAAATACAACGAGTTCAACTGAAACCCAGTGTTGAAGAAAGTTCTGTCACTTGTGGTGGGTCAGGGTCTGAAGGAGAATGCACCAACCAGGCTTTTATCTCACAGAGCTTGCCCCCTTGTCCATAGAAATCTGACTCTGAACTTAGCCCAGAAACCTCTCCATATAAAATGATGCCTTTACATAGAAGGGTCTGCTGGCTGCACCATGTCAGTCACAAACCATTTGGAAGGCAATGGCAAATCCTCATGGCCACACCACAGATGTATTATCACACACCCACCGACCACTGCAATAGGCCCACTTCTCAGCAGGTTCCAACTTACTGGCATCTTTGTTCTACACCATTTTCATGAAACCCGGTCAATCATGGCATTCTCTGGTACACTCATGATCAGCAACAAGACATCTAAAGGTTCTCCAGTGCCACCTGGTTAAGGGAATTTCAAAGATTTCATTGTATTTATCTAGCCATTTTTCATGGATGAAGTTGGAGGCACTGTGGGTTTCAGTTCATTCAGGAAATATTAAATGGTGAGGAAGCTATTTTCAATGAATTCTCTGGAGAAATCTCACAGGCAAGTCTTCCCATAGAGTGGTCAAAAGGTCACATGAAGCCAGGCCCATTGAGGTCTTTAATGTGACGTCCATGGGTGTTCTGACTGTCAACAATGGCTGCCAAATCTTTCAGAATAAAATCATGTGATATTCTAGCTGATATTCCGAGGCTCTGTGGAAAGCCACCCTTGTATTTGATCTCAGTTTCCAAGGGAGAATCCCATGCGTGGCCTCCTAAAATCTGAACACAGTTTATGGCAATATTTCTCTGAGATCAGTTCGAGAACTCAGACTATAAGTGGAATCACACCAGAGTTCAAGCCCAGATAGACCCAGTCATCACTTCCAACCACCAAACAAATGACCACAATTAAAACCAAAGCACTCCCACAAGGCCCTCATCTTCTTCCATATAGACACTCATCATAACCTGTGGCTGGAGGTTTCCATGAGGGGCTCAGCCCAAGGCAGTGTACAAAATAACCTCCCTTGCCCGTCATTTGCCTAAAGTCAGGGTTGCCTGGACACCCTTTCTGAGAACCAGGAGTTATCAAATGAGCCTGCCGTAAATACTGCTCTGATTCTCCAATTTGAGGCCTACTGACTCTCGGGTATAGATTCTTTATGTGAATTGGAATCATGAGAAAACCCAAGCACCTATGGGCTATCCTCTGCAGGGTTTGAAGAACTCATTTGACAAAAAGGATCCCTATTTTCACTTGATGGAGATCAGTAATCTTACAGAGGAAGGCGAGAGACTTCGTCCACAATGACTGCTTTTTTGGCCATTTTGGTTTTGGAAGCACACATGTAATTGTTCGTTAGATGCATCAGGTGCTGAAAATCTATTCAACAACCTCAAACATGGCCAAGAGTCTGATGCAGACACATCCCTTTCCAAAGCAATTAAGCAAAGATCTACAGGTGATGCCCATTAATTTCAATTGAAAACCGTTTTCTTCAGGCTTCAAAAAGGGGTGGCCTGAGGCAAAGACCTTTCTGACATTCAGGGCAACAGAACAATAGGTAAGCAAATGGCCCAAGGCAGGGTTTCTAAAATGATATCTGAGTTTTCTGAGATGATCCCATTCCCTTCAGCTATCCAGTACATAGCAATGTCACAGAGCTTGGAGGTGGTTCATGTCTTGGAAACAAAACCATGAGCCTATTCTGGAGAGTGGCCAGAATTCAAGAAGAAAACAGGAATTTAGGAAGACAGTGGTTGTTGCCCATCCATTAGGCAAGACAAAATCCATTCATAAATTGGGCAGGATGAATGTTGTGAAGCTTTCTTCTATTCAGGACACATCCATTGATGCATTCTCTTTTCTAATGTCTACAACCACGGTCACAGTGGGATAAACAGACATAGAAACACTCGCATTGTAAAAAGACTTACTAGAAACAGTCCACTCCAATCCTAACAAACCGACTTTCCTACCTATTCTCAGATCATGAGACAAAACCACAAACTCACACCCACACCCAAAAAGTCACCTCCTTCCCCCAAGTAGGTCTATGACTATCCGGAGTGTCCTCTGACTGATGGGCCATAGTATGTTTCTCCAAAATGGACTGTCCTATGTCAGATGTGGACTCCTTGGCCAACACTGTGAAGTTGTAAGGTGCCAGTGGTGAGACACTATCTGCTTACTCAGGAAAGGCCCCTCTTCAGACCTTCCTGGCATTTGGCCATCCTCACATCAGTAGTTACCAAGAAAGACTCATTCTGTCCTTGGTAAATCCAAACATGTGAGGCCACTGGGACTGGGACTGGGACTGCCTCTGGGTGCCTGTCTTCCTGGATCCCTAGTTCAGAGAGTTCCATCACCAAGAAAGTGATGTAGGTCACTTTCTTCAGGAACTGAATGAGGTCACTGCCTTGGCAACCACTTTGTCCTAATAGTTGCTTCCAAGTGTCCCAATTGATGGAGGCTGCCCCTACTTCCTGTGACACTTTCACAAGTTTGAATGGTATATCAAACATAGGCACCCGGGAACAGCTCTCCACACAGGCCTGGTATTGTCCATCTTCTCTACATTAAGAAAAGAGAGACTGCTTCAGACACACCCCTTCATCCTGACCAGGTTGTTTGTCGTGGAAGATGACTTTTGCTCTCTCAGGTCCTTCATAGCTTCCTATAGCTTCCCCAGGGTTCATTTCTGCATGGACCTTTTCATTTCTCAGCAGGTGGAAGATTTCTTACATTCCTGTATTGTAAGACCAACTCTGTCCCTGCTTTTCTGTAAAGTTAGATTGAGGGAACAGAGTATGGTTAGGGTTAATAACATGTTTGATTTGGCTTAGGAATCATTCTGCTGGATGAATAATGTTATTGGGAACCTGCAATATTTATTAGAATATATAGAGGGGAAATATATTTATGAAAACAGAAATCTAGGTAAGATTTGAAGCCCAGAAGGGCTTTGGATCCTTGATTGGGATACTTAGGTTTGAATTATGTTCTGCACATGTGTCTCAGATAAATCTATACACAATGGCATAGGACCTTGTACCTTGGATGATTGAATGTCAAAGAGAACATCCAGTCAAAAAAGGATAGTTGGTAGGATTAGGAAGATAGTTGGTAGGATTAGGAAAAAGAGTGAGTATATGATTTGGACAAAAAGTTCTTTAGCAATAGGGTTTTGGGTAGAGAGAAAATGTAAATGTCAGCACATGTGAAGAGTCAGTCACAATGATGAACTGGGGAAAATATGTAGGAAAGCAGATATCAATAGAGACATTAGAAAATCAGCAAATGATAAAGTGATTGATAGGATTAGACATTTTCGACAGGCTTGAGTTTGAATAAATAATCTTAGGAAGAAACAAATATGTAGTCACCAATAGGATTGACATTTGAGAGCATTAGGCAACCTGGACATGGGTGATTTTCATAATCCATACTCATATTCCATTTAGGCTTTGGTACAGTCGTAAGTGTGACTTTGCATTTTGTGGCCAGAATATTACTGTGATAAAATGTATATGTAGATCAGGTGACATGAGTATTTGTTGCACCATTTCTGAGAGCAATATTTTGAAGAGATATAAATTAGTATTGGGGGCACAAATAGGTGTACAATGTGTGTATGAATATAGAGAGAATGCATGAATAGACCATACTGTGAATAAATAATATAACTGTTTCCAAATTTAGAAATTGGAATAAATTGATATCCCAAAATACACAGGAAATCTTATATTGATATACATACATTCATTCCAACCAGTTATATATCTAATGGTAATATTAGGGTTGTAGTTTATCATAAAATGTGTGTGAGTTTTGCTTCAAAATTGATTATGGAAATCGAAAATAATGTGTTTGGAAAGAAGTCTCATGAAATAACCAGTCAAAAACAAGGAGGAATACATGTGTTCTGAAGCAGGAAGTGATTGAATGTGTTACAAATGTCTTTCAATTTGTGAACTTGTGGATGAAATGTATATTCTACGATGTATAAAAACTGAAGAAATAGTAATGTACCAGTGTTGAATTAAAATGAACATCAAAATACACATCATGTCCCATAGAAATCTACTTTCATTGATGTTAAATTGGGTCAGTTACTGTAGAAATATAAGGCTTTGTTTGCACCATTCACTGAAGTGAGTTTTCAGTACTAGGAAACAAATATGTATTTCAGGTGGATGAATATTTCTAAAAACAATCTTATGAAAAGTTGATTATGAAAGCACATACATGAACATCAGTGAATTACTTAGGGAGTGTATAATAAGACACATATATTTCATATTTTGAAAATATATATATCACACAGATACATTAGAAAGTAGCAATATATATGCCAATCAAAATTCATCATGAAATATATATCATTCACAGATCCAAAAATATTAATTTTACTGAACATGGATTTATGTATAATGTTTTTCAACTAAGAAGCTCACTCATAGTTTGAATTTTCAGTTCCAAAAACATTTAGGAGGAGTCATCTCTTCTCATACTTTGTATCTCCCAAGTTAGCCACCTCACAAAAATGTACATGTGATACCAGGTAGGATTTTATATGTGCATATAAAAATACTTGTGCTGAATTGGCTACAGAAAAAGGGAGACAGAAATTCACATATGTGTTAACTTTAAAAACACATGGAGAACTATTTCAACAAAAAATTAACAAGATTTATAACTCTTACCCTATATCATGCAAAAGGCAAGACCAACTATACGCCATGCCTCCTCTCAACCGCTTGTATTTCTATTCTGTTTGGGTTATTTTTCTCCATCATATTAGGATTAGTAGTCAGAGTCTAGTAGGGTATGTGTTAGTGTCAGGGATTCAGTATTTTGAATGGAAAATTGAAAAATGAATCCAATGTGTATGTAAATATGTGCTACACCAAAATCTTCCCACTCTCATCCAGAACAATGCCTTGACAACACCTACGGCCCAAGTATGACACAATCAGAGGAGAAAAGTTAGAAAATCCGTGAATACATATCTAGAATGGAATATGATCAGAAGTTCACAACCTTGGAAGTGGTAGAGGAGTTTCCAAAAGTAAGGGACAGGGTAAACCCTCCAAAAACTTGAAGGTCTGCTGGCCTAGAGACTTCTTGAGAAACTGCCTGTGAGGTTGGGCACTTGAAATATATGTTGTTGTCAGGAGCTTTAGCTTCCTTTCTAGTGAGACCATAAAAGCTGGGTCTGCATCAATGTGACCTGGAGGACAAGGTTTCTTATTTTCCAATGAACATGAGACAGCAGTGCTGAATTTTCCATTGTAGGTAAACTGTGGCCCCTGGGGGCTGAATGTCTCCCTGTGTGGACGTTGAATCCATATAGTCATCCTCTATTTTCATGGTGTTTCTTGCTGCTGCACTGGGAGTTTGGTATTTGCTTCATGAAATACAAGGAGTTCAACGGGGACACAGTGCAGGAGGGATTTCTGTCACGTGTGGTGGGTCAGGGTCTGCAGGAGAATACAAGAACCAGACCTCTATCCCACATAGCTTGCCCCCTTGACCATAGCAACCTGATTCTGAACAATGTCCTGAAACCTCTCTATGTAACAAGGTGCCTTTACATATAAGGGTCTGCTGGCTTCACCATGTCAGTCACAAGCCATTTGGAATCCAATGAAAGATCTACATGGCCCCACCACAGATGTTTTAATACACACCTGCCCACCATTGCTCTAGGCCCACTACTCAGCAGGATCCAACTTTCTGGCATCTCTGTTAAACACCATTTTCATGAAAACCAGTCTATCAAGGCACTGTCTGGTATACTCATTGTTGGGAAAAGTATAAACGGCAGCCATACCCCAGAGAAAAACCCCAACATGGTGCCTAAGGACTTCTTCTTCCTACCTTCTTTTTTCTGCAGTGGTGCCAAATGTTCCCACCCGTGTGAACTCTCCCGCTGGCGCCAATTTGAAATCTCGCTGGTGGGGAACCTTAGCCCCAATAAGAACTAATTCCTGGGCTCCAGAGCTGATATCTGAAAGAACTTACCAATAAACGGTTTGCCTGCCATTTATCTAAGCCCTTCCGTCTTCCCCTTAGTTCTATATAAGCACACAGCTTTTTGCAATAAAATTGGAATTCTCCCAGCGAAGTGCCTTTGCATGGGAAGTTCTTTCATTCTGGTGCCCCATGTGAGGATACGGGTGAGCTCTTTCTAACAAGAGCCCCGTCCCCTGCTTCCCCGGAGACACTCCGCCATGGTCCGCTGTTTTCAGACGCTGGCTTCCTGCACCCACCACAGATCTGATATATGTAAGCCTCCCCTGACCCTGGCTCTGCAACTCCCTTTGGGCTACCACTGGTTTTGTGACCTTGATCTTCCGGCACACTCTGGACGCCCTGTAGGGGCCAGGAAATTCCTGCCACTAAGACCTTTACTGGTCGCAGTGGACCCTCTGGTGATCCGTTTTCCTTTGGGGCGTGAGGCTTCTGAGTTTACACAATAGGCTCTGTGGTTTTTTCTCCTCTGCTGCCGCTGCCGCTGCTGGCTAGAGTTGCTGTTTGCTGCAGGGCTGCTGTGTCTGGCTGAAGCTGCCTCTCTGCTCGGGGAAAACTGAACTCCCGTCCTGGAACTACATTCTGCCGGAACCGGAGTTCTGTTTTCATTACTGACTTTTTCCGCTGCGTTCAAAAACTTTCCTGACGTCAGGTTGCCCGTGGCTCCGAACCCATTGGGTCTCACAGATCGCACTTCACTGGTGACGCCCAGGTAGTGCCCTCTGTATTTCCTCATGACGGATGGTCATTTTGGGGACGCCCACCTGACCCCCGTTCACCCTGAGCTTCCTGAAAGCCGTTCCAGCCCGGGTTTTCTCTTTGTCTCTCTCGCTTACTCTTATTCTCTCTCTCTCTCTCTCTCTCTCTCTCTCTCTCTCTCTCTCTCTCTCTGTCTTCCTTCTCTCCCTGTGACTATGGGCACCTCTTCATCTCTACCTGAAGCCTCACCTCTCAAATGTCTAATTAAAAATCTGGCCACACTCTCCCTCACACCAGACATCAAGCCCAAACTTCTAATCAAATTCTGTACCCAAGATTGGCCTACATATCCACTGGATAATGGCAATCATTGGGCTCCAGAAGGCTCCTTACATCCAAACTTCATCTGCGACCTTTTTAACTACTGCCAGCATCTGAAAAAGTGGAGTGAGATTCCCTGCATTTAAGGTTTTAGCCTTCTCAGACAGCACCCTGTCGCTGCTCCTCCTGCCCTCCCTCTCAGGTCCTCCTTGTTTGCAAACCCTTCTCTTCCCCTACGTCTACTCCTGACTTCACAGATTCTTCCTCATTCAACCCAGCAGATGAACCCCCACCTTATCCCCCAGTCCTATCTGCCCCTTCTCTCCCACTATACCCTCCTCTTCCTCTGCCTGATTCCAGGGATCCTCAGCCTTCCATTTCATCCTCCTCCCCTCCGCCCTCTTCTGCCTGCTCCACCTCCTTCTCTTCCAAAGAGACACTCCCTGCCCCTCCCTCTCCTTCCTGTCCACCTCCTGCCTCTTTCAGTCCTCCTGTTAACAGGTCTAAGGGACTCCTTCCCACCCCCAAGACAATCGCACCCCTTTGTGAGGTAGCTGGTCCCGAGGGTGTCATCAGAGTCCAAGTGCCCTTCTCCATGTCGGACATTACTCAGCTAGAGAGGAAGTTAGGCTCATTCACCACTGACCCCACCACTTACATTCAGGAGTTTCAATGGGTCCTGCAAGCATATAGTCTCACTCATCATGACATCTACATGCTCTTGGCCAATACACTTCTCCCTGAGGAAAGGCAATGGTCTGGGAGCTAGCCCAAGCCCATGCTGATGAAAATCATAGGACCAATCCTAACCACCCCACAGGCCCTCATGCTGTCCCAGAGCAGGATCCCCTATGGGATTACAACACCCCTGAAGGCTTACAGTCTAGTGACCTTTTTACATCCTGCCTCTTGGCGGGCCTGAAAAAGGCCATCCGCAAGGCTGTTAACTTTAAAAAGGTGCAGGAGGTCATTCAAAGGAAGGAGGAAACACCTTCAGAATTTCTGGATAGACTAACCAAGGCCCTTTAACAGTACACAAACCTCAACCCAGAAACCCCTGATGGCCGTCATGTCTTAATGAAATATGTTCTGGCCCAAAGCTACCCTGACATTAAAGCCAAGCTTAAAAAGCTTTAACAGGGCCCTGCTACTCCTTAGACTAAAATCCTCACTGTCGCTTTCAAGGTTTTTTATGATAGAGAGGATGAAAGTGAATGCCGTAGGCAGAGGGCTGAAAATGCCAAGTTCCAAATGTTGGCCCAGGTCATTCAGAGAAGGCCATCACCACGCCATCCCAATATGACACCCCCGGGAGCTTGTTTCAAATGTGGTAAGGAGGGACATTGGGCCAGGGATTGTCCTTCACTGAGGACACCCTACAACCCCTGCCCAAAATGCCATCAAAGGGGACACTGGGGGGCAGACTGCCCAACAACCCGAAAGGGAGGTTGGTCAGCCGCCAGGCAACCACAGCCTTTCTTGGGCTTAGCAGAGGAGGATTGATGGATCCCTGGGCTTTCCCTCCAGACTATTACCATCAAGAATCAAGAGCCTAGGTTTACCTTCCTGGTGGATGGATGCTTCATTACCTTCCTCTTGGATACTGGTGCCACTTTTTCGGTCTTAAGGGAGTTTTGGGGTTCTACCACACCCTCAAAAACTCCTATTGTCAGGGTAGGAGGTAAACAGATTTTCCCTCAAACCCCCCCATCATGTTATATGCAGGGATCCCTTTTGTCCTTCACTCACTTCTTTCTCGTTATGAGCCATTGCCCCATTCCCCTTCTGGGAAGGGACATACTCTCACTATTAAAAGTCACCATTCACATATCACCCCACACCTCTCCTACCTCTCATTTCCTCATGATGTTCCTAGGGGCAGATACACCTCCTTAATGCACTCTCCCATGACTCTCTAAACCAGTTAAGCCTGAGGTTTGGGACACAACTACACCCCTTATGGCTAAATGCAGTCCTATTCATATTGTCTTACGGGACCCTTCAAGATATAATAGTCAATCACAATATCCACTCACAACCACAGCCCTCCTCGAATTAGAACCCATCATCCAGGATTTATTACGAACGGGGTATCTTAGGCCTACACACTCTCCTTTCAACACCCCCATTCTGGCACTTAAGAAACCTAAAGTGTCCTACAGGCTGGATCAAGACCTTCTCCTTGTCAACTCCTCTGTGGTCCCCATCCACCCGCTAGTGCCCAACCCTTACACCCTCCTCTCTCAGATCCCTGCCACTACTACCCACTTCTCGGTCCTAGGTTTAAAAGATGCATTCTTTTCTATTCCCTTGTTCTCAGAATCTCAGAATATCTTTGCTTTTACATGGACTGACTCTCACATCCACCATTCTCATCAGCTTTCCTGGACTGTCCTCCCACAGGGATTCAGGGATAGCCCCCATCTCTTTGGCCAAGTTCTTGCCCAGGACCTCACATCCTTTCACCCGACCTGTCCTGACACTATTCTCCTTCCATATGTCAATGACCTTCTTCTATGTAGTCCCTCTGGGAACACTCTCAATCCCACACCGCTCAGCTTCTTAATTTCCTAGCAGACAAGGGATATAGGGAGTCTCCCCACAAGGCCCAGGTTTCCCATTCTTCTGTCACCTCTCTTGGTTTTTGCCTTAGACCCGGGAAAAAGGAAATAACACTGGATAGGAGGCAACTCCTCTCTGATCTTCCAGTGCCCAATATGAAAGCCAAAATACTATCATTCCTAGGATTAGCAGGTTATTTTAGGGCCTGGATCCCAAATTATTCTCTTCTATCCAAACCCCTGTATGACCAAGCAAATGGACCCCCTAGTGAATCTCTTGTCTCCTCCCCCATCTACCACTTCCGCAGGTTTCAGCAACTCCACTTAAAGGCACCTGCCCTTCACCTTCCTGATCTTTCAAGACCATTTCATCTATATGTCCATGAAAAAGGGGGGCAAGCACTTAGGGTCTTAGGTCGAAACTATGGGCCTACATTTGCACCTGTGGCATATTTTCCAAGAAACTAGACTCTATCATCTTTGGGTGAGCCCCTTGCTTAAGAGCTCTGGTTGCTGGACAAATTTTACACAAAGAAGCCTCTAAGCTGAGTTTTGGGGCACCTTGAACTATCCACTCCCCACATCACTTGAAAGATCCTTCAGCTTATAAGGGCCTTCAAACCCTTCCTCCATCCAGAGTTCTGTCGCTCCTCACTTTTTTTCTGGAAAACCCTAATATTACTTTCCTCCCCTGCTCTGCACTGAACCTTGCCTCACTGCTCCCAATGACTCCCACGTCTAACACACCAACTCATAATTGCTTGGAAACCTTAGAAGATTTCCTCCCCTGTCATTCTTCCATTTCTGAGGAACCACTCACCAAGCCTGACCTTATCTGGTTTACTGACAGCAGTTCCTTTAGGCAGAACGGCACTCATTACTCTGGATATGCTGTAGTTTCAGCCACTGAGATTATAGACGCCAAAGCTTTGCCTTCAGGAACTACCAACCAGCAGATTGAACTTATAGCAGCCACTCGTGCCTGCCTTCTAGCACAAGGCAAATCCCTCACCCTCTATACTGATTCAAAATATGTCTTCCAGATCTTATTATCCCATGCTTCAATATGAAGGGAGCGACGCCTACTTACCACCAAAGGTAATGCGATCACTAATTCGGCTCTTATAACCAATCTGATGGAGGCCTCCCACTTACCCACCCAGTTGGGAGTTGTCCATTGTAGGTCCCATCAGAAGGACGGCTCTCTTATCACTGAGGGCAATGCCAAAGCTGACCAGGCGCCACGAATGCCTGCTACCACTTCCAATTATGGCCCCTATGGGGTACATATTATGGACACTTTAGACAGCTCATCTGAAGCCCCTACTTCTTCCAGTAAGAACAAGGATCTTTTCAAGTTCCTTAATACTCTACACCATTCCCATTCTCAGTCTTTGACCCTTTTTTTACAGAGCTTCTTCTCCCTCAACCCTTCTGACATAGCCATGATAGAGAATATAGCCTCTAATTGTCAGATCTATCAGCGGACCAAATCTCATACTCCTTTAAGGCCCAAACCTTTCCCTTTCCACCAAGCCCGGGGACACATTCCCGTTGCTGACTGGCAAGTAGACTTCACCAACATGCCCACAGTATGGCACACTAAATACCTCCTTGTCTTTGTGGACACTTTCTCTGTTTGGGTTGAGGCATTTCCCACTTCCAATAAAAAGGCTTCCACTGTAGCTTCAATCTAACTGACAGACATCATCCCTAGGTTTTGTATGCCCACTTCCCTACAATATGACAATGGCCCTGAGATTATTTCTAGGATCACACAAAAGGTCTCTCAAGCCCTCTCCTTCAAGTGGCATTTCCACTGTCCATATTACCCCCAGGCTTCAGGGAAAGTGGAAAGGGTAAATCATACTCTGAAGGAAGTCCTTACCAAATTGACAATGGAATTAAACTTAGACTGGGTCAAAATCCTTCCCTTTGCTTTGCTTCGAATCAGAGCTCTCCCTAAGAAACAATCTTTACTGTCTCCCTTTGAGATAATGTATGGAAGACCTCTTATACCCTCTGGGTTGGTCACTTCACAAGGACCTCTCACCCGAGATTTGTCTTTGCCTCTCTTGTTTCATCTCCACTCTGAACACTGGAAATGTCAGAACTGGCTTCTTCCGGACCCAGTCTCCTCTCCAAACACTCCTCCCTTAACACCTGGGAGTCTAGTCTATTATAATACCCCAGAGGAGAAAGGGACTCTTGCACCAAAATGGGAAAGCCCCTATCCTTTCATTCTCTGTACCCCCACCGCCGCCAAACTCTCCTTACCAGACAACCGTCTCACTCCCTGGATTTCCATTTCTAGGTTGAAGCCATATCACCAGGAGGCCCCACCTGCTGACCACATGACCATGCCAGAGGAACTCCAAGAATCACCTCCTGAAGCTCCCCTTTAATCCTGCTTTCCACACCCATCTCACCCATTTAAGTTGCGGCTCACACGGTGTTCCCTGCAGCCCAATTCCTCTTAAAGAAGGCACAATGAGCTGTCCCAACACCCTAGTCTTCTCTAACTGCTTGTTTTTTGTGCTCTGCTTTTTTTCTGTGCTCTGTTGGGACTTGTCTTTACCCTCCTAACCTACCATGTATTTATTCACTCTTCGGGAACGATACTCAGAACATGGCATGCAGAAGGTCCGCGCAGTGGATGCAACTACTTGCTTCATCCACAACTGCACCTCTATTTCCCTAAAATTGTCACCTTCAAGGACCTTCGTCCCTGGTAGCTGGAACTGGCCTTTCATTTGCTTCCTTTTTAATCAAACCAAAGACTATTGTCATTGGTGGCCTGAGATATATAATGGGTGCCCCTATTGGTCATGCAGGTTCCATGATGAACGTGGTAGCTGTTCTTACCACTCACTTGGCTACTCTGAAGGGTTGACTTCTAGTTACCTAAAGTGGCATAAAGGCTCTTCATCCGATAACAATGGATCGTATACTTCAGATATACCTGACCCCAAGGCCAAACGTTGGGGCTATGTTGAGTTTGCTGTCTATGCTCGGACAACCTCAGCAAGACCCACAGGGTGGATGACTGTTGGCCGCACCCTGATTACGCCACCTAAGGCAACCAATCATGTAGTCGAACACATTAAGGATTCAGAATCAAAACTGGATAAAGGCCATTGCAACAGATGTTTTTTCGTAATCTGCCTGAGGATCAAAAGAAGTATATTTCCTATATGCTTCCATAATTCTCTCCAGAATCATAGAGGGAGACTCATTAGGACGTTGGATTATCTCTCTTACCATGGCCAAATTAGTCGGCCCTCTGGCGGCCACTCGGAGCCCCGCTATTAGAGCCCTGTGATAAGTGGAAAGATGCTACCAACCTTCAAAGGTGTTGGGATCCCAGTTTGGTCGGTTCATGGGCCCATAAGGATGAAGAGGGAGCATCACAGTGGCTTCTGAGTTTTCTATTTTCCGTAGCTGGCGGGTTTCTTTAGGTGGCCCAGCTTCCACCAGAAAAGGAGGGGCTGCTGCTGCTGCGGAGAAGTCCCATGGAGGGCTTGGGTCTGGCCCAATTGCCTCTAGTGGCGGAGAGGCTGAGTCAGTGGTGGGAGAATCATCTGGAATGTGTTGGGGGTTGGGGAGCGAGGGCAGAGGATAAGGAGGGGGAGGATTGTCCAGTCTTGTGACTCAGGAAGAATGGGGAAAAGATGGGGAGGGAACGGAAGGTTTGAATGATAGGATCCTGGGGAAGGGGTATATGGCTGTTGATCTGGGTGGCCACGTGGTCCTGGCTGAAAGACAATATCTCTGACTTTTCGGATTAGATTGAAGTAGAATGATCCTTCTGGGGGCCACCCGACTTTGAGGATGGGCAATTCTGAAGCACAGAGAGTCTGCCAGGTCTGACATTTAACTGAAAAATAATGATTCTGGGCCCTTGAGCGGACATCAGTCCAAAGATCAAGGGTCAGGGACAGAAGCGTGAAAGTGCTTTGACCCATAATGGGAGTTACTCAAAAAGAGACAGTGAAGACACAAACGCAACACAAACAAAGACAAAGAGTAAACGTTTAACATGGGTCCAAGACAAATATTAGAACTCAGTAACTGGCAAAACCTGATGGGTTAGACAATAAAGACAGACAGTAAACTCAACATGAGTTCGGGACAATGAACAAAACTGTGTAGCCAGCAAAACCTGGTGGGCTGGCAAACCGAATCCTGAAGCAAAATATAACCGAGTTGAGGAAACTAATATTCCTTGATTTCCCTCGTCCTCTGGAGTGTCCCCCAGGGACGTGGCCAGTAGCTCTGTGACACGTCTGCCACCCACTGTCAGAGAGAGCTAATGCTCTTCACCGACAGCCACTTTGCCAAGCCCTAACCTGAAACCCGAAACCAGAAAGAGGCGCCTTTCTTACCCCGAGAGGAGTCCCTTGGGGTCTTTCGTCCGCTGCTCCGGATATCTCACCTGGGGCCTCCAGATGAAAAGGTGGGGCGAACATCGGAGGAAAAGACCACCAACAGGCTTTCTCATGCAACACCAAAGGGTTTATTGGGGGTATAGCGTGCTGGAGCTCAGGGCTCACTTAAGAGGAACAAAGAACAAAGAGCCCCGAGAACCACTTGAGCGGAGTTTATATACATTCTTTAGAGAGGGCAGGGACTTTACATACATCATAGCCTCCTTTAGCAAATCATCATATACCGTGGGAAAATCAAATAACAACTCTAAAACAAGATTAGCACATTCATTGGCGGGAACAGGTTGGGCAGGGGGTGATTGGTCAGCCGTAAGAAGGGGTATACATTTAAATTGATTGGTGGATGCACTGTGATGTATACGTGGTGAGCTGCATGGTTTCTGGGAAGGGGCTGTTAAGTAACTAGGTCCTCAGGGAAGATTTCAACACACATCTAATGTGCAAATCCGGGAATTGTCTTAACTGCCACAGAAATTTCAGGTGCTGAGTGCAGCTTGGAAACTTTACAAAACCTGGTTCTTTACATTTCAATTTCAATTTCTTTTATTCTTTCAGAACCTTACAGAGGAAGGCGAGAGAGTTCATCGACAATTACTGCTCTTTTGGCCATTTTGGTTTTGGATGCACACATGGGATCTTTCTTTAGATCCATCTGGTGCTGATAATCTAAGCCACAGCCTCAAACAGGGCCAAGAGGCTGATTAAAACATATCCATTTACAAAGCAATTACTACTCTGAAGTCAGTTACAGAACTCAGTCTTCTAGGAGAATCACGCCAGTGTTAAAGCCCAGGTGAACACAGTCATCTCTTCCAAAAGCCACACAAGTTACCACAATTAAAATCAAAACAATCCCACATGGCCCTCATCTACTTCCATATAGTCACTCATCATAATCTCTGGCTGGAGGTTTCCTTAAATGGCACAGCCCAATAGAGTGTCCATAATAAGCTCCCTTCTCCTCATTTACCTAAATTCAGGGTGGCCTGGACACCCTTCCTGTGAACCAGGATTGATCACATAGTTCTGCCATTAATACTAATCTACTTCTCCAATTTGAGGCCTACTGACTATCAGGTATAGTATGTGATTTGGAGTCATTATTAAACCCAAGCACCTTTGCAGGGATTGGAAGAACTCATTTGACACAAAAAATCCCAATACTCCCTTGATGGAGGTCAAGAACCAAACACAGGAAGGCAAGAGACTTCACCCACAATGACTGATTTTTTGCCATTTTGGTTTTGGATGCACACATTGGATCTTTCTTTAGATCCATCCGATGCTGATAATCTAAGCCACAGCCTCACACAGGGCCAAGAGGCTGATTCAGACACATCCCTTTCCAAAGTAATTAAGCAAAGAGCCACTGGTGATGCCCATTCCTTTCCATTTTAAAACTGTTTTCTTCAGGCTTCACAAAGGGTGGCCTGAGGCAAAGACCTTCCTGACATTCAGGGCAACAGAACAATAGGTAAGCAAAAGGCCCAAAGCAGGGTTTCTCTACTGAGACTTTCCTGGTCACACTGATATATGAGTTTTCTGAGATGCTTGCCATTCCCTTCAGCTATGGATTACATGGCCACGTCACAGAGTTTGGAGGTGGTACATATTTTGGACACAAAACCATGAGCCTATT
Organism: Callospermophilus lateralis; assembly: GCF_048772815.1. Lineage (NCBI taxonomy): Eukaryota > Metazoa > Chordata > Mammalia > Rodentia > Sciuridae > Callospermophilus > Callospermophilus lateralis. The sequence goes on along the minus strand of NW_027512398.1, from coordinate 406,531 downwards.
GTGGAGAGTGGCCAGAATTCAGGAAGAAAACAGGAACTTAGGAAGACAGTACATGTTGTCCATCGATAAGGCAACCTGCAGTCCATTCCTAAAATGGGTAGGATGAATGCTGGGAAGCTTTCTACTAGACAGGACACATCCATTGATGCATTCTCTTTTCTAATGTCTACAACCACGGACACAGTGGGATACACAGACATAGAAACACTCGCCTTGTCAAAAGACTTTCTAGAAACATTCCACTCCAAACCAAGCAAGCAGCCTTTCCTACCTATTCTCAGAACATAAGACAAAACCACAAACTCACACCCACACTGAAAAAGGCACCTCCTTCCCCAAAGTAAGTCTGTGACTATCCAGAGTGTCCTCTGACTGGTGGGCCATACTATGTTCCCCAGAAATGGCCTGTCCTGTCTCAGATCTGGTCTCCATGGCCAACTCTGTGAAATATCAGGGGCCCGCGGTGAGCCACTTCTTGCTTTCTGTGGAAAGGCCAGTCTTCAAAATTTCCTGGCATTTGGCCATCCTCATATCAGTAGGTACCAAAAAAGACTTACTCTGTCCTTGGTAAATCCAAACAAGTGATCCCACTGTAGTGGGACTGGGACTGGTTCTGGATGCCTGGCTTCCTGGATCCCAAGTTCAGAGAGTTCCATCACCAAGGAAGTGAGGTGAGGTCACTTCCTTCAGAAACTGAATGACGTCACTGCCTTAGCAACCACTTTTTCCGAACAGTTGCTTCCATACTTCCTCTGACACTTTCACAAGTTAGATTGGTATCTCAACCATAGGAAGCGGGGAACAGCTCTCCACAAAGGCCTTTGTTGGTCCATCTTTTCTACATTAAGGAGAGAGGGTGAATGAGACACAACCCTTCATCCTTACCAGGTTGTTTTCCATGGAAGATGACTTTTGCTCTCTCACGTTCTTCATAGTTGCCTACATGTTCTCCAGGGATCATTTCTGCATGGACCTTTGAGGTTTTCAGCAGGTGGAAGATCCACTACATTCCTGAATTGTAAGACCAACTCTGTCCCTGCTGTTCTGTAATGTTAGATTGAGGGAACAGTGTATGGTTAGGGTTAATAACATGTGTGATTTGGGTTAGGAATCATTCTGCTGGATGAATAATGGTATTGGGAACCTGCGATATGTATGAGAATATATAGGTGAAATATATGTATGAAAACAGAAATCTAGGTAAGATTTGAAGCCCAAAAGAGCATTTTGCCCTTGATTGGAATACTTAGATTTGAATTAGGTTCTGCACAGATTGGTCAGATTAATCAATATACAATGGCATAGGACCTTGTACCTTGGATGATTGAATGTCGAAGAGAACATCCAGTCAAAAAGGGATAGTCGGAAGTGAAAGGTTAATAAAATAGGTATTTGTCACTTCCTGGGAAGAATGTTGTGTTTATTCCGAGCATAATGGAGTTGTAAAAAAAAATATGATTAAATTAAAAAGACACCTTGAAGAGTGTCAATGAGAGAGTGAGAGGACCAAAAAAAGTGGTTTGAGTCTTGGTTCACATAGTCCCCCTTTTTGACTACTTTTTTATCAACCCTGGCCTGTCCGATAATAATCTCCATATTATTGCTAACTATAAAACCCTGTTTGCTCAACCGTGTAATTTCTTTTCTCTAAGCTCAAATTGGACAAGTTAAACTCATGGTAATACCCCACTAGCAGACATAGAATGTGACACCCCCCAATGATCACTTTTATGATTAAAAGTAGCTAGAAGAAGAAGTGGGGAATGAAAGATTAATAAAATATGTACTTGTCACTTTTTTTTCTGTATGCTTAACAAAACACTGTTGAAATCTTGAGAACTGTTTGCTAATCTTGTTCCCAGAATGTCCTGTCCCCAAATGCCAAACTGCAGAATGTACTCCCTCACCCGGTTGAATGCAAACCGCCCACTCTCCCTCACCCATCAATAAACTTCACTCCCTGCCCTCCCCAAAGAAAGTATATAAGCTCTGCTTAAGCTCTTCTCAGGGCTCTCTGCTCTATTCAAGTGAGCTCCTATCCCCTGCATGCTGACCCCCTATAAACCCTTTGCTGTTGCATGAGATAGTCTTTTGGTGGTCTCTTCCTCCGAAGCTCGCCCAGTGTTTACTTTGATGATTGGGTGTAGAAAAGAACATTCAGTCAAAAAGGGATAGTCGGTAGGATTAGGAAGATAGTTGTTAGGTTTAGGAAGAAGAATGAGTATAGGTTTTGGAAAAAAAATATTCTTTATCAATAGGGTTTTGTTTAGAGTGTGAATGTAAATGTTAGCCCACGTGAAGAGTCAGTCACAATAGTGAACCGGAGAAAATATGTAGGAAAACAGATATCAATAGAGATATTACGAAATAAGGCAAAATATAAAGTGGGTGATAGGATTAGACATTTTCAACAGGGTTGAATTTGAATATATGATCTTAGGAAGAAACCAATATGTAGTCACTAATTGGATTGATATTTGAGAGCATTAGGCAACCTGGACATGGCTGTGTTTAGTAATCCTAGTTCATTTTCAATTTAGGCTTTGGTACAATAATAAGTGTGAACCTTGCATTTTGTCTGCAGAATATTACTGTGATAAAATGTATATGTAGATCAGGTGACATGAGTAATTTTTCCATCATTTCTGGGAGCAATATTTTGAAGATTAATAAGTTAGTATTGGGGGTACAAAGAGGTGTACCTTGTGTCTATGAATATAGAGCTAATGCATGAATAGACCATACTGTTAATAAATAATATAACTGGTCCACTTTAAATAATGCATTGGATTCATATCTTAAAATATATAAGAAATCTTATATTGATATACATACATTCATTCCAACTAGTTATACATCTAATAGTAAAATTAAGGTTATGGTTTATCATGAAAGGTGTGTGAGTTTTTCTTCAAAAGTGATTATGGAAATCAAAAATAATATGTTTCGAAAGAAGTCTCATGAAAAGACCAGTCAAGAACCATGAAAAAATACATGTGTTCTGAAGCAGGAAGTGATTGAAAGTGAAACAAATGCCTCTAAATTAGCGAACTTGTGGATGAAATATATATCCTATTATGTGCATAAACTGAAGAAATAGTAATGTACCAGTTTTGAATAAAAATGAACGTCAAAATACACATCATGTCCCATAGGAATCAATTTGATTGATGTTAACCTGGGTCAGTTACTGTATTAATTTTAGGATTTGTAGGCACCATTCACTGAAGATAGTTTTCAGTACTAGGAAACAAATACATATTTCAGGTGGATGAATATTTCTGACTATAATCTTGTGAAAAGTTGATTATAAATTCACATATATGAATATGAATGAATTTAGGAAATGTATAAAAAGACACATGTATTTCATATTTTGAAAAATCTGGAAAGTTTGTATATATATATATATATACATACATATATATATATATATATATATATACACACACACACACACACACACACACACGCACACACATACACACACACATGCACACAGACATTAAAAAGTAGCAATATATATGCCAATTGAAATTCACCATGAAATATATATCATCCACAGATTCAAAAATATTCATTTTACTGAACATGGATTTATGTATAATGTTGTTAAACTAAGAAGCTCACACAGAGTTCGAATTTTAACTTCCAACAGCATTTAGGAGAAGTGATCTCTTCTCACAATGTGTATCTGCCAAGTCAACCACCTCACAAGAATGTACGTGTTGTACCTTGTAGGATTCTATATGTGCATATAAAAATACATGTGCAAATAGGCTACAGAGAAAGGGAGACAGGAATTCACATATTTGTTAACTTTAAAAACACATGGAGAACAATTTCTACAAAAGTTGACTAGATTTATAACTCCTACACTACATAATGCAAAAGGCAAATTCAACTATACACCATGCCTCCTCTGAACTGCTTGTATTTCTATTCTGTTTGGATTATTATTCTCCATCATATTAGGATAAGTAGTCAGAGTCTAGTAGGCTAAGGGTTAGTGTCAGGGATTCAGTATTTCCAATGAAAAATTGGAAAAGGTATCCAATGTGTATGTAATTATGTGCTTTGAAAAATCTTCCCACTCTTATCCAGAACAATGCCTTTACATTACCTTTGCCCCAAGTAAGACACAATTACAGGAGAAGAGTTTGAAAATCTGTGCATATATATATGGAATGCAATATGCTCAGTTGTTCACAAACTTGGAGGTGGTAGAGGAGTTTACAAAAGTAATGGACAGGTTAAACCCTCCACAAAAATGGAGCTTTGCTGGCCTAAAGACTTCTTGAGAAACTGCCTCTGAGGTTGGGCACTTGAAATATATGTTGTTGTCAGGAGCTTAATCTTCATATGTGGTGAGACAATTAAAGCTGGATCTGCATCTATGTGACCTGAAGGATCTTGTTTCTTATTTTCCAATGAACATGAGACAGCAGTGCTGAATTATCTCTTTGTAGGTAAACTGTGGCCACTGGGGGCTATGTGTCTCCCTGTGAGGACTGTGAAACCATTTGATCATCCTCCAATTTTCGTGGTGTTTCTTGCTGCTGTACTGGGAGTTTGGTATTTGCTTCGTGAAATACAAAGATTTCAACTGGGACAAAGTGCTAGAGGGAGTTCTGTCACGTGTGGTGTGTAAGGGTCTGCAAGAGAATGCACCAACCAGGCCTTTATCCCACATAGCTTGGCCTCTTGACCATAGCAACCTGATTCTGAACATTGCCCTGAAAACTCTCCATATAACAGGATGCATTTACATATAAGGGTCTGCTGGCTACACTATGTCAGTCACAAGCTATTTGGAAGCCAATGGAAGGTCCACATGACTCCACCACAGATGTTTTATCACACACCTGCACACCACTACTCTAGGCCCACTACTCAGGAGGCTCCAACTTACTGGCATCACTGTTCTTCAACATTTTCATGAAACCCAGTCAATCAAGGCACTGTATTGTATACTCATGATCAGCAACAGGACATCCAAAGTTTCTCCAGTGCCACCTGGTCATGGGAATTTCAAAAATTTGATGGTATTCATCTAGCCATTTTTCAAGGATGAAGTTGGAGGCACTGTGGGTTTCAATTCATTCAGGAACCACTAAATGGTGAGGAAGTTCATTTCAATGAAATCTCTGGACAACACTCACAGGAAAGGCTTCCCTAAGAGTGGCCAAAAGGTCACATGAAGCCAGGCCCATTGAACTGTACAATGTGAGGTCCATGTGTGTTTTGACTCTCAACTATGGCTTCCATGTTTTTCATAATAAAATCATGTGATATCCTGGCTGAGATTCACAGTACTCTGTGGAAAACCAACCTGGGACTAGATTTCAGATTCCAAGGGTGAATCTCATGCGTGGCCTCCTAAAATCCCAACTCAATTCATGGCAATACTACTCTGAGGTCAGTTCCAGAACTCAGTCTATAAGGGGAATCACCCAAGAGTGAAGCCCTGGTGGACCCAGTCATCTCTTCCAACTGCCACAAAAATGACCACAATTATAACCAAAACACTCCCACATGGCCCTCATTTTCTTCCATATAGATATTCATCATAACTTCTGGCTAGAGGTTTCCATAAGTGGCGCAGCTCAAGACAGTGTCCAATATAAGCTTCCTTGCCCCTCATTTGCCTAAAGTAAGTGTGGCCTGCACACTCTTCCTGTCAACCAGGAGTGATCAAATAGGCCTGCCATTAATACTGCTCTGCTTCTACTATTTGAGGCCTACTGACTGTCAGGTATAGATTCTTATGTGGTTTGTAGTCATGAGACAACACTAGCACATCTGCAGGGCTTTGAAAAACTCATTTTACTCAAGGGTCAATAATCACACTTGATGGAGGTCAGGAACCTAACAGAGGAAGGTGAGAGACTTCATCCACAATGACTGATCTTTTTGAATTTTGGTTATGGATGCACACAAGGGATCTTTCTTTAGATCCATCAGGTGCTGACAATCCAAGCCCCAGCTTCACCGAGCACCAAGAGGCTGATTCAGACACATCCATTTCCAAAGCAATTAAGCGAAGAGCCACAGGTGATGCCCACTCATTCCCATTTGAATACTGTTTTCTTCAGGCTTCACAAAGGGGTGGCCTGAGCCAAAGACTTTCCTTACATTCAGGGCAACAGAAAAATTGGTAAGCAAATGGCCCAAAGCAGGGTTTCTCCACTGAGACTTTCCTGGTATCTGAGTTTCCTGATATCTGAGTTTTCTGACATGCTCCACTTCCCTTCAGCTATCCAGTACATGGCCATGTGACAGAGCTTGGAGGTGCTACATAGCTTGGACACAAAACTTTGAGCCTATTCTGGAGAGTGTCCGGAATTCAGGAAGAAAACAGGAACTTAGAAAGATAGTAGGTTTTGCCCATTGATAAGGCTAGTCGCAGTCCATTCATAAATTGGCAGTATGAATGCTGGGAAGCTTTCTACTAGACAGAACACATCCATGATGCATTCTTTTTCTAATACTAAGACCACGGAGAGAGTGGGATACACAGTAATAGAAACACTCACCTTGTCAAAGGACATACTAGATACAGTCCTCTCCAAACCAAACAAATCGCCTTTCCTACATATTCTCAGAACATGAGACAAAACCACAAACTCACACCCACACTCAAAAAGACACCACCTTTCCCAAAGTAGGTCTGTGACTATCCGGAGTGTCCTATGATGGGTGGGACATACAATATTTCCACGAAATGCACTGTGCTGTCTCAGTTCTGGTCTCCTTGGCCAACTCTGTGAAGTTGTCAAAAGTCACTGGTGAGCCACTACCTTCTTTCTCAGGAAAGGCCCCTCTTCTTAGCTTTCCTAGCATTTGGCCATCCTCACATAACTAGGTACCAAGAAAGACTGACTCTGTCCTTGGTTTACCCAAACAAGTGAGACCACTGGAACTGGGACTGGAACTGGCTGTGGTTGCCTGGCTTCCTGAATCCCAAGTTTAGAGAGTTCCATCACCAAGGAAGTTATGTGAGGTAACTTCCTTCAGGAAGTGAATGAAGTCACTGCCTTGGCAACCACTTTGTCCTAACAGTTGCTTCCAAGGGTCCCATGAGATGGAGGGTGCACCTACTTGCTGTGACGTTTTCACAAGTTAGAATGGTATATCAACCATAGGCACCTGGGCACAGCTCTCCACACAGGCTTGGTTTGGTCGATCTTCTCTACATTAAGATGAAAGAGGCTGATTCAGACACATCCCTTCACCCTGACCAGGTTGTTTGCGATGGAAGTTGACTTTTCCTCCCTCAGGTCCTTCATTGCTGCCTACATCTTCTCCATGGATCATTTCTGTATTGACCTTTGAGGTTCTCAGCAGGTGGAAGATCCCCTACACTCCTGATTGTAAGACCAACTCTGTCCCTGCTTTTCTGTAAAGTTAGATTGAGGGAACAGTGTATGGTTAGGCTAATAACAGGTTCAATTTGGGTTAGGAATCATTCTGCATGATGAATAATGGCATTGGGAACCTGTGATATTTACAAGAATATACAGGTGAAATATAAGTATGAATACAGAAGTCTAGGTAAGATTTGAAGCCCAGAAGAGCATTGGGTCCTTGATTGGGATACTTAGCTTTGAAATACCTTCTGCACAGATGTCTCAGATAAATCGATAAACAATGGCATAGGACCTTGTAAATTGGATGATTGAATGTAGAAGAAAACATCCACTTAAAAAGGGTAGTCGGTAGGATTGGAAAGATAGTCAGTAGGTTTAGGAAGAAGAGTGAGTATAGGATTTGGTCCAAAAGTTCTTTAGCAATAGGGTTTCTCGTAGAGAATGAATGTAAATGTCAGAACATGTGATGAGTCAGTCACAATGATTAACTGGGGAAAATATATAGGGAAGCAGATATCAATAGAGACATGAAGAAATCAGGCAAAGTATAAATTGATTGATAGGATTAGACATTTTAAACATGGTAGATGTTGAATATACAATCTTAGAAAAAAACAAATATTTAGCACCAATAGGATTAACATTTGAGAGCATTAGGCAATCTGGACTTGGATGTTTTTAGTAATCCATGCTCACTTTCCATTTAGGTTTTGGTACAATCATAATTGTGAACTTTGCATTTTGTGTCCAGAATATTACTGTGATAAAGTGTATATGTAGATCAGGTGACATGAGTATTTCTTCCACCAATTCTGTGGTCAATATTTTGAAGATGTATAAATTAGTATTGGGTGTACAAATAGGTCTACCCTGTGTCTACAAATATAGATAAAATGAATGAATTGACCATACTGTGAATAAATAATATAACTGGTTCCAACTTTAAATTATGGATTGAACTGATATCTGAAAATATACAGGAAATCTTATATTGATATACATACATTCATTACAACCATTTATAGATCTAATGGTAATATTAAGGTTATGGTTTGTCATGAAGAGTGTGTGAGGTTTGCTTCAAAAGCGATTATTGAAATCTAAAATGAAAAGTAGTCTCATGAAAAGACCAGTCAAAAAACATGGAGGAATACATGTGTACTGAAGCAGGAAGTGATAGAAAGTGAAACAAATGCCTATAAATTTGAAAACTTGTGAATGAAATATATATCCTATGATGTGCATAAACTGAAGAAATAGTCATGTAACATTGTTGAATAAAAATGAATGTCATAATACACATCATGTACCATAGTAATCTACTTGCATTGATGTTAAAGTGGGTCAGATACTGTAGAAAAATTAGGACTTCTATGCACCATTCACTGAATTTAGATTTCAGTACTAGGAAACAATATGTATTTGAGGTGGATGAATATTTCTGAGAATAATTTTGTGAACATTTGATTATAAATCCACATACATGAATATGAATGCATTTAGGGATTGTATAAAAAGACACATATATTTTATATTCTGAAAAATCTGGAGAGTGTGTATATATATATATATATATATATACACACACACACACACACACACACACACGCGCAGACATTAAAAGGTAGCGACATATATGCCAATCGAAATTTATTATGAAATATATATCTTTCACAGATCCAAAAATATTCATTTTACTGAACATGGATTTATGTATTATCTTGTTCAACTAGGAAGCTCACCCGTAGTTTTAATTTTCAGTTCCAACAACGTTCAGGAGGAGTGATCTCTTTTGACAATTTTTATCTGCCAAGTCAGCCACCTCACAAAAGTGTACATGTGATACCAGGTAGGATTCTATATGTGCATACAAAAATACATGTGCTGAATAGGATACAGATAAAGGGCGACAGGAATTCACGGATTTGTTATCTTTAAAACACATGGAGAACTACTTCAATTTAATATTGACTTGATTTATAACACCTACCCTTTATCATACAAAAGGTAAGTCCAGCTATACACCATGCCTCCTCTGAACTGCTTGTATCTCTATTCTGTTTTGGTTATTTTGCTCCATCAATTTAGGATTGACACAGTCTGGCTGGGCACAATTCAGGAGCCACTTGTCAAAAGCTAACTTTATTTTTAGAACCACACACGCCAAAAAATAGCTCCTCGGGAAAAACACTCAGAGCACAACTGCCACCACCGGCTTCCCACAAGCTCTCAACCTCCCCTCTCCTCCTGCTCTTGAGGTCGATTGGCTGGGTTGTTTGAGCAGAGCCAAAAAAATCCCCCAAAAAGCAGCTCCATAATTTGAAAGGGTGGGGAAACAGCCCAATGGGCATCACCGCAGAGGAGCCAATCAGCTAGATGTTGCTGGGGCCGCTGTGAGCCAACCATCAGCTGGCAGTCTGAAAGTTTGCTTTGGCCCCTTGGGCTGTGGCTCTCAACATCTAACCCTCTCTGTTTAAACAACAAGCGTGTGGCTTAGGGACCATGCCTGCCTTAGGTTGTCCAATAGTACATATGGTTCTTACCCATTATCGAGTGACCTGACCTCAAGGTGTCAGCCTCCTGTCTTAGATTGGTACCATTGTAATTGGATCTTACCCGTCACTGACTACAGGTCCAGTATACATCCACACCTGTGGAGAGGTCTTTGTACCAGTGGGCGGGTGAGGCTCTTTGCCTCATCTCTGTTGTCCCCCTAATTTTAGCTGAACAACCATGAAAAGCAGAAGGGAGGAAGATACACCAAGGCAATTGATGGCTCTTTTTGAAAAAATTGTACCACCGATGACATCATCAGAGAAATACCCCAACACTACCACACGTCACTGCACCAACAGATAGTTCACAATGCAGGCAGGTGAGTTCACAATGCATACAAGTGATACATAGTCCAGGCAAGTTCTGCAAGCAGTTCAGTGATGGCTATTGCAGAAGCTGTAGATTGGTTTTATCTTTGACTTCACATGCACTGGGATGAAGATAGAAATTCTGGCAACAATGCCTAAAGAAAGAATTATGTAACATTCCAAAAGGCACTAAAAGAAAACAATTTTCTTAACAATTTACATTGTCTAGAAGAGAATTATTAAATATAATGAAAAGAAAAGGTGGATCCAACATGGCGGCGGGCAGAGAGGCTGCGCTTTTAATGCACTCCCAGTGATGGGGTCATAAAGTCGCAAGGATAACTCTTGGATTCTACCAACGGAGATTCTCCTAGCAAAATTCCACTGAAGGGAGACTGCCCGGGAGCTACAAGAATTTTTTTGAAGCGTCTGTGTGACCCGGACGAGTGGGACCCTGCCACTAGACGCGGAGTTCGAGATTCACCAGCCACAGTCTGCGCACCGCGGGCACAGCTGCAGATCCGTCCACCGGCTCGCAGCCAAAGTGACTGGGTCCTGCTAGACGCCGAGACACAGCTTGGCAGGAAGAAGTCTTTAGCCAAGCCTCCACCCCCCAGGAGCTGAGGTGAACCGGGCCGGACCAGTCCCACACCTCCCCTCGGTCAATCCGGCAAGAAGCCTGGGGCCCACCATAGCAGAGAGGTGACATCATCGGAGTTCGGCCGGCGAAATTCCTTCCCAGCAAAATCCACTTTAGCAGGTGTGTGACTCCCCATACTGATACAAGCAGCCAGGAAACTTCATTGACTTCTCAGGGGTCGTGTCCGTAGGGAAGCAGAGGGGAGCCCAGAACCCAAGGCCCCCATATCACCAGTGGTGACCCCTAAGGTCTTATCCGCCAGTTTACCACAGCACTGAGGCTTAAAAGGGGCACTCGGTGGGGCTGCAAGTGTAACTAGATCTCTGGAGAATCACTTCTGGGGAACAGGACCTGGCTGGCAGGCTGACAGGAGGAAGGGGGTTAAGAGCTGGAGAAGTGAAATGGCTCTGGACTGACAAGTCTGAGAGACCCCCAGAAGATGCCCTACAGGGATAGCTATCGGCAGGAAGAGAGCAGACACTCCGCTTGGAAGGCACAGCTCCGCCTACTGGAAGAGAAGAAGGTGGATCTCTAAGACTTTAATTTTTTTGTTGTTGTTGTTGCTGTTGTTGATATTTTTTTCTCTCCTTCTTCTCTCCCTGTTTCTTTCCCCCCTTTTCCTTCTCTCTTTCTATCCCATTTCAAGTTTTATTGTTCTTTTCATTCCCCTCTAATCTATCTCTCCCTCTATCCTTTTTTTCTTTTTAAGAGCACCTTCATTCTCCTACCCCCCCACTCTCATTCCAAGCATTACATCTTCCATTGTGTGTAATTGTCTAAATGCAAATAGGTGAATGTCTCGAGGCTGTCTATAAGACTCCTAAATACCTAGCTACTACCAACACCCTGATCCAATTGCCTGGTAGTATCCACCTTCAGTGGAGCAATCTTCTTAAGCAGCCGAGACATACTAACCATTGTACCACCAGAGCACCCAACCTAAACATATAGTCCTAAGAACAAACAGCAAATCATTATATGCATACAGAACCTAGAAGCCTTATATGAATTGAATGAATCAGCTTTAAAGTACAACAAAGCCCAAAATTTTTAGGCATAATCTTCCACCACAAAAGAGAGACAACAGAGATATACAAAGCCAAAACAAATGTATAGGAGAAAGCAGTTACAAAGCAGTCAAACAGAGCTGGAAAGCAACGTGAACAATATGAAAAAACAAGGGAAAAAGGGGTTACAAACAATTCAGGACAATCTAAATATACAGGAGGACCTAGAAGAATCAGAAATATGGACAGGGAAAGAAATCAAGGCATTCCTAATTCAGATGGAACGGAATATTAGAGAAGACATGAGACAGCAAATCCAAGCATTGAAAGTATATTTTGAAGAGGAACTAACCACACAAATTAAATCCGCAAAGAATGAGCTTTATCAGGAGATAGAGGTGTTAAAAAATAATCAAGTTGTAATCATAGAAATGCAAGAAACCGTAATTCAGATTAAAAGCGCTAATGAGAATATTACAAACAGACTAGATCAAGTAGAAGTCAGAACATCAGATAATGAAGACAAAGAATATCAACTTGAAAAGAATATAGTCAACACAGAAAAGATGTGAAATCAAACATATAACACAAAACACAAGTGCACACATAATATAATACATACAACACATGACATAATATTAAAGGCCTTATGACTTTTTACAGGTGAAATCTCCATTGCAATGTCTAAAAACTCTATTGTCCAAAAATAGAACTGATCAGCAAAACATTAACCTAGTTCTGTATGAGCTAAAAAAAAAAAAAATAAAACTTCATGATATGAGAAAGGGGAATAATAAAATAGATTTGAAAAAAACATTCTGGTTCTGTCACAGATGTAAGAACAGCCAAACTGGAGTTCTGCGTATCAGCTCTTATTGATTTGAGCCAAATCATCTTATTTTTGGTCTGTAGAAATCTCTTTAGTTAATCTCTCTGGAATCCAAATTGGCTACTGTTCTCCCTGTGGAAACACAAAAACAGACCCCGGACTCCAGACAATTACTTGGTCAGGACCTTTCCATTGTCCTGTTAGAATATCCTTCCAAAGTACCTTGGGCTTATGTACATTTTTTGGACATATATGCCTTTCTGCAGCACTAAGTCCTGATGAACCCAAATTAAAAAAGTTTAGAGTAAAAGGGTTATTTTAAGTTTACCTTTGGGGAATATATAGCCCTTCCCAATTTGTTCTTTTTGCTTTAATATGTACGTTTTAATAGTTTCATGTGCTCTTTCAACTATGCCTTCTCCCTGTGGATTGTATGGGATTCCTGTTATATGAGTAATGCCAAATGATGAGCAAAATTGTTTAAAAGAAGTAGAAGTATAAGCAGGGGCATTATCTGTTTTTAACTCTTTTGGAACGCCCACAGTGGCAAAATTTTGTAAGCAATGAGCTATAACATCTTTAGCTTTTTTCTCCAGCAAGAAGGGAGCCCATCAAAAATCCAGAAGAAGTATCAACTGTAACATGCAAATATTTTAATTTTCCAAATTCTGGCAAGTTTGTGACGTTCATCTGCCAAATATGGTTAGGTATCAATCCTCTAGGATTGACTCCAAGATTAACTTGTGGTAAAAAGCTCACACAATTTTGACATTGTTTTATTATTTGTCGAGCTTGTTCCTTAGTTACTTTGAAACGCTTTTGTAAAGTATTAGCATTGACATGGAACTTTTTATGAAAATTTGTAGCTTCTTCTAGTGTAGAGAAAATATGTATGAATGTCATGTGTTGTTTTATCTGCTAAATAATTGCCCAAACTAAGGGCTCCAGGCAATCCTGTATGTGTCCTGAAATATCCTATAAAAAACGGATCTTTCCTGTTCCAGATTAGACTTTGTATAGTCGAAAGCAAAGAGAAAATAGTAGAGGAAGGGGAAATCCTTCTACCATCTTCAAGTGATACTATAGCACTAACTATATACTGATTATCAGTAAATAAATTAATTACAGATGCTTTAAGCATCACAAAAGCTTGTAATACTGCATTAAGCTCTACATTTTGAGCTAATTGTTTGGGTACTAAAAATGTAAAAGTTTGATCAGGTGTAAATATTACTGCTGTACCATTATTTGACCCATCAGTGAATATATTTGTAGCATTTATAATAGGTGTTTTTCTTGTCATTTTTGGAAAAATTACATGATGTGATGACCAAAAAGACAATAAAGGATTAGATGGTAAGTGGTTATCAAATGAAACATTAGATTTGCACATGATTATTGCCCAAGTATTTAACTAATTATCTAAATCATCAATGTGATTCATAGTATATGGAGTAATAATTTTATCTTCTTGGGTTGTATTATAGTTATAGTAGAAATATTCAAGTAAAAGAGAAGGTCTCTCGAGCTAGTCAGACAGAGATAAAAATTCAATTAAAAGAGAAGGTCTCTCTAGCTAGTTAGACAGAGGAAAAAATCAAGTGATTGATCCTGATAATGTGTCTGAATCAGCCTCTTGGACCTGTGTGAGGTTGTGGCTTAGATTCTCATCACCTGATGGATCATTCCGTGTGTGAATCCATACCCAAAATGGCCAAAAGAGCAGTCCCTGTGGATGAAGTCTCTTTCCTTCCTTTGTAAGTCTACTGAACTCCATCAAGTGAAAATACGCATCCTTTGTGTCAAATGAGTTCTTCAAAGCCCTGGAGAGTCTAGCACATAGGTTCTTGGGTTTTCTCATGACTCCAATTCACATAAAAACATCTATACCTGACAGTCAGTAGGCCTCAAATTGGAGAAGCAGAGGTGTATTAAGGGCAGGCCTATTTGATCACACCTGGTTCACAGGAAGGGTGTCCAGGCCTCCATGAATTTAGGCAATGAAGGGCAAGAAAGCTTATTTTGGACACTGTCTTGGACTTCGCCACTCATGGAAACCTCCAGACAGAGCGTAGTATGAGAGTGTATATATGGAAGAAAATGAGGACCATGTGGGAGTGTTTGGTTTTAATTGTGGTCATTTGTGTGGTAGTTGGAAGATATGACTGGGTATACCTGGGCTGAACTCTGGTGTGATTTCCCCTTAGAGACTGAGTTCTAGAGCTGACTTAGAGAAGTGTTATCATGAAATATGTTGGGATTTTAGTTGGTCACGCATGAGAGTCGCCCTTGTAAACCGAGATCTAGGCCCAGGTTTGCTTTCCACAGAGCACTTGGAATCTAATCCAGGATATCACATGGTTTTATTCTGAAAGACATGGCAGCCATAGTTGAGAGTCAAAACACACATGTACCTCACATTGTAGACAGCAATAGGTCTGGCTTCCTGTGAAATTTTGGCCACTCTTTGGAAGCCTTGCCTGTGAGATTTCTCCAGAGCTTTCATTGAAATGAGCTTCCTCACCATTTAATTGTTCCTGAATGAAGTTAAACACACAGTGCCTCCAACATCATTCTTGTAAAATGGCTAGATAAATACCATGAAATTTTTGAAATTCCCATGACCATGAAAATGGTGTAGAACAGAGATGCCAGTAAGTTGGAGCCTGATGTGAAATGGGCCTAGAAAAGTCGTGTGCAGTTGTGTGATAAAATATCTGTGGTGGGGCAATGTGGATCTGCCATTGGCTTCCAAATGGCTTGTGACTGACATGGTGCACCCAGCAGACCCTTCTATGTAAAGGCATCTTGTTATGTGGAGAGTTTTCAGGGCAATGTTCAGAATCAGATTGCTATGGTTAAGGATGCAAGCTATGTGGGATTGAAGCCTGGTTGGTTCATTATCCTGCAGAACCTGACACACCACACGTGACAGAACTCCCTTTAGCACTGTGTCCCAGTTTAACTCCTTGTATTTTGTGAAGCAAATACCAAACTCACATTGCAGCAGCAAGAAACACATCGACAAGTGGAGGATGGCCAGATGGCTTTACAGTCCACACGGAAAGAGTTTGCCCGCAGTGGCCACAGTTTCCTACAAAGAGATAATTCAGCACTGCTGCCTCATGTTCATTAGAAAATAAGAAACCATGTCCTCCAGGTCACTTAGATACATACCTAGCTTTGATGGTCTCTCTACAAAAAAGGCTAAAACTCCTGACAACAACAAATATTTCAAGTGCCCAAACTCAGAGGCAGTTTCACCAGAAGTCTTTAGTCCAGAAGAGCTCCATTTTTGTGGAGTATTTACCTGTCCCTTACTTTTGGAAACTCCTCTACCACCTTCAAGGTTGTGAACTCTTGAGCATATTACATTCCAGATATGTATTCACAGATTTTCTAACTCGTCCACTCTAATTGTATTTTACTTGGAGTGAAGGTAAAGTCAAGGCATTGTTCTGGATTAGAGTGGGAAGATTTTTGTGAAGCACATATTTACATACACATTGGATTCATTTTCCTATTTTCAATTCAAAATGCTGAATGCCTGACACTAACGCATACCCTACTAGACTCTGACTACTAATTCTAAAATGATGGAGAAAAATAACCCAAACCGAATAGAAATACAAGCAGTTTAGACGAGACATAGTGTATTGCTGGACTTGCCTTTTGCATTATACAGGGTAGGACTTATAAATCTAGTCAATATTTTGTTGAAATAGTTCTCCATGTGTTTTTAAAGTTAACAAATAGATGAATTCCTCTCTGCCTTTCTCTGTAGCCAATTCAGCACATGTTATTTCATGTGCACATATTGAATCGTACCTGTTATCACATGTACATTCTTGTGAGGTGGCTGACTTTGCAGATACAAATTGGGAGAAGAGATCACTCCACCTAAACACAGTTGGAACTGAAAATTCAACCTATGGGTGAGCTTCGTAGATGAACAACATGATAAATAAAATCATGTTCAGTATAATGAATATTTTTGGATCAGTGGATGATATACATTTCATGATGAATTTCGATTTCCATATATATTGCTACTTTTTAATATCTGTGTGTGTGTGTGTGTGTGTGTGTGTGTGTGTGTGTGTGTGTACACTCTCCAAGTTTTTCAAAATATGAAATATATGGGTCTCAATGTACACTCCCTAAATTTATTCGTATTCATGTATGTGGATTTATAATCAAATATTCAAAAGATTATTCTCAGAAATATTCATCCACCTGAAATACATATTTGTTTCCTAGACATAAAAACTAACTTCTGTGAATGGTGCATACGAATCCTAATATTTCTACAGTAACTGACCCAGTTTAACACCAATGCAAGTAGATAATTATGGAACGTGATGTGTATTTTGATGTTCATTTTTAGTCATTATTACTACATTACTATTTCTTCAGTTTATGCACATCATAAGATATATATTTCATACACAAGTTAGCAAATTTATTGGCATTTGTTTCACTTTCAATAACTTCATTCTTCAGAACACATGTATTCCTCCATGTTTTTTAACAAGACTTCTTTCTAAACACATTATTTTCGATTTCCATAATCACTTTTGAAGCATAACTCACACACTCTTCATGATAAAATATCACCTTAATATTACCATTAGAAGTATAACTGGTTGGAATGAATGATTTTATATCAACATTAGATTTTCTGTATATTTTCAGATATCAACTCAATCCATTATTTAAAGCGGACCAATTATATTATTTATTCACAGTATGGTCTATTCTTGCATTATCTCTATATTCTTAGACAGATACTACACCACTTTCTACCCCCAATACTCATTTATACGTCTTCAAAATATTGTTCCCAGAAATGGTGGAAGAAATACTCATGTCACCTGATCTACATATACATTTTATCACAGTAATATTCTGGAAAATAAAGCAAAGGTCACACTTATGATTGTACCAAAGCCTAAATTTAAAGTGAGCATGGATTTCTAAAAACATCCATGTCCAGGTTGCCTAATTCTCTCAAATGTCAATCCAATTGTTGACTACATATTTGTTTCTTTCTAAGATTATATATTCAAACTCAACCCTGTTGAAAATGTCTAATCCTATCACTCACTTTACTTTGCCTGATATCCTAATGTCTCTATTGATATCGGCTTTCCTTCATAAATTCCCAGTTCATCATTTTGACTGTTCATTTGACATTTACATTCACTCTCTACCTGAAACCCAATTGCTAAATAACTTTTGGTCCAAATCCTATACTCACTCTTCTTTCTGAATCTACCAACTATCTCCCAAATCCTACTGACTATCCTTTTTTGAATGGATGTTCTCTTCGACATTCAATCATTCAAGGTACAAGGTCCGATGCCATTGTGTATTGATTTATCTGAGACATCTGTGCAGGACATAATTCAAAGCTAAGTCTCCCAATCAAGGGCCCAATCCGTTTCTGGGCTTCAAATATTACTTAGATTTCTGTTTTCATACATATATTTCACCTCTATATTTTTATAAATATCACAGATTTCCAATACCATTATTCATCCAGCAAAATGATTCCTAACCCAAATCGAACATGTAATTAACCCAAACCATATACTATTCCCTCATTCTAACTTTATAAAAGAGCAGGGAAAGTGTTGGTCTTACAATATAGGAATGTAGGGGATATACCACCTGCTGAAAACCTCAAAGGTCCATGCAGAAATAATCCCTGGAGAAGATGTAGGCAGCTATTAAGGACCTGAGAGAGCAAAAGTCATCTTCCATGGAAAACAACCCTGTCTGGAGAGGGGTTGTGTCTGACTGAGTGTCTCTGTTCCTAATGTACAGAAGATGGACCAATCCAGGCCTGTGTGCAGAGCTGTTCACGGGTGTCTATGGGTGATATAGTATACTAACTGGTGAGAGGGTCACCGGAAATAGGGGCAGCATCTATCTCATGGGACCCTTGGAAGCAACTGTTAGGAAAAAGTGGTTGCAAAGGCAGTGACCTCATTCAGTTCCTGAAGGAAGTGACCTCATCTCTATTCCTTGGTGATGGAACTCTCTGAACTTGCAATCCAGGATTCCAGGCACCCAGAGCCAGTCCTAGTCCCAGTCCCAGTGGGCTCATTTGTTTGGATTTTGTAAGGACAGAGTCAGTCTTTCTTGGTATCTATTGATGTGAAGATGGCCAAATGCCAGGAAAGCTTTGAAGACTGGCCTTTCAAGAGAAAGCAAGTAGTGGCTCACCACGGGCTCCTGACAATTTCACAGAGTTGGCCAAAGAGACCAGATCTGAGACAGGACAGGCCATTTTGGAGGTACATAGTAAAGCTCACCAGTGAGAGTACACTCCGAATAGTCACAGACCTACTTGGGGGAAGGCGTTGCCTTTGTGGTTTTTGTTATGTGTTTGTGGTTTTATCTCATGTTCTGAGAAAAGGTAAGAAAGGCTGTTTGTTTGGTTTGGAGTGAACTGTTTCTAGTAAGTCGTTTGACAAGGCAAGTGTTTCTATGTCTGTGTATCCCAATGTGTCTGTTGTTGTAGACATTAGAAAAGAGAATGCATCAATGGATGTGTCCTGTCTAGTAGAAAGCTTCCCAGCATCAATCCTGCCCAATTTATGAATGGATTGTGACTTGCATTATCGAAGGGCAACACCTACAAACTTCCTAAGTTCCCATTTTCTTCCTGAATTCTGGCTACACTCAAGAATAGGCTCATGGTTTTGTGTCCAAGATATTTACCACCTCCAAGCTCTGTGATATGGCCATGTACTGGATAGCTGAAGGGAATGGCGAGCATCTCAGAAAACTCAGATATCAGTGTGACCAGCAAAGTCTCAGTGGAGGAACCCTGCTATGGGCCTTTTGCTTACCTATTGTTCTTTTGCCCTGAATGTCAGGAAGGGCTTTGCCTCACGCCACCCCTTTCTGAAGCCTAACTGGCTCTTTGCTTAACTGCTTTGGAAAGGGATGTGTCTGAATCAGTCTCTTGGCCCTGTGTGAGGCTGTGGCTTAGATTACCAACACCTGATGGATGTAAAGAAAGATCCCATGTGTGCATACAAAATCAAAATGGCAAAAATTCGCAATCATTGTAGATGAAGTCTCTCGCCTTTCTATGTAAAGTTCCTGACCTCCATCAAGGGGAATAGGGATCCTTTGGGTCAAATGAATTCTTCAAAACCATGCAGAGGCAAATCCATAAGTGCTTCGGTTTTTTCTTGACTCCATTTCACATAAAGAATCTAAACGCCAAAGTCAGAAGGCCTCAAATTGGAGAAGTGGAAAAGTATTAATGGCAGACTTATTTGATCACTCCTGGTTCACAAGAAGGGTGTCCAGGCCACCGTGACTTTAGTCACACACACACACACACACACACACACACACACACACACACACACACACATATATATATATATATATATATATATATATATATATATACACTCTCCAGATTTTTCAAAATATTAAATATGTGTCTTATTTTACACTCACGAAATTCATTCATATTCATATACGTAAATTTATAATCAACTTTCCAAAGATTATTCTTAGAAATATTCATTAACCATAAAAACATATATCTTTCCTATACTGAAAAGTAACTTGAGTGAATGGTGCACACAAATCCTAATATTTCTACAGTACCTGACCCAGTTTAACATCAATGCAAGTAGATTCCAATCGGACATGATGTGTATTTTGACGTTCATTTTTATTCAACACTGGTAGATTACTATTTCTTCAATTTATGCACATCATAGGATATATATTTCATCCACAAGTTAGAAAATTAATAGGCATTTGTTTCACTATCAATCATTTCCTGCTTCAGAGCACATGCATTCCTCCATGTTTCTCGACTGGTCTTTTCATGAGAAAAGGGATGGACAAGGCAAGGTAAGGCAACTAAGATAGCACCGAAGACACGGAAACAGTCCTATTTGGTTGCAACCGGATTTAGAGGGCATTGCTTCTGTTGTAATCATTTAATCCCCTGCACCCCAAGTTTAAATTGTTTCAGAATTTTGTACCCAACATGGATGGGAGGGGCTCAGAAGTTCACAATCTGCAGAAGTTCATAAAAAGCAGTTTTTGTTTCTGTTTTTTTTTTTTTTTTCTCTGTTCTGGGCAAGTTAACATTTTAAGGATACCGGGAATGGGGCAGAGCTATTTTCTTCTCTTTTTTTTTTCTCTCAGCCAGATGTTACCATGGAGCCCAGTTGGTAACTTCTTTATCTTAGAAATGTAGCCATCTCTGTGAAGCCCCAGCTCAAGGCCAGAGGCCTTGTTTACATATTGCCAGCATTATGACTGACTCTTTCCAAACACATTATTTTCGATTTCCATATCACTTTTGTAGCAAAACTAACATATCTTCATGATAAACCGTAACCCTAATATTAATATTAGATGTATCATTGGTTGGAATGAATGATTGTGTATCAATATAAGATTTCTTATATATTTTCAGATATCTATTCAATCCGTTATTTAATGTGGAACCAGTTATATTATTTATTCACTTATGGTCTATTCATGCATTATCTCTATATTCAATGACACAGTGTACACCTCTTTGTACCCCCAATACCCATTTATATGTCTTCAAAATATTGCTCCCAGAAATGGTGGAAGAAACACTCATGTCACCATATCTACATATACATTTTATCACAGTAGTATTCTGGAGACAAATGTAAAGGTCACACTTTTGATTGTACCAAAGCCTAAATGGAAAGTGAGCATGGATTACAAAAAACATCCATGTCAAAGTTGCCTAATGCTCTCAAATGTCAATCCTATTGGTGACTACATATTTGTTTCTTCTTAAGATTATATATTCTAACTCAATTCTGTTGAAAATGTCTAATCGTATCACGCACTTTATACTTTGCCTGATTTTGTAATGTCTTTATTGATATCTGCTTTCCTACATATTTTTCCCACTTCATTATTGTGACTGTTCACATGTGCTGACATTTACATTCACTCTCTAACCGAACCCCTATTGCTAAAGATATTGTTTTCCAAATCCTATACTCACTCTTCTTCCTAAACCTACCGACTATCTTCTTAATCTTACCGACTATCCGTTTATGACTGGATTTTCTCTTCTACATTCAAACATCCAAGTAATGTTCCTGCAAGCGTCGGTGGAAGAGATCACCAAGATAGTGTCTCATGCAACAGCAAGGGGTTAATTGGGGGTCCAGCAAGCTGGGGCTCAGAGCTCACATGAATAGAGCAGAGAGCCCTGAGAACAGCTTAAGCAGAGCTTATATACTTTCCTTGGAGAGGGCAGGGATGGAAATTTATTGATGGGTCAGAGCGAGTGGGTGGTTAGTGTGAAACTGGGTGAGGGAATACATTCTGCAATTTGGCAGTTGGGGACAGCACAATCTGGGAACAAGATTACAAACAGTTCTCAAGATTTCAACAGTGTTTTGTTAAGCATACAGAAAAACAGGAAGTTACAAGTACCTTTTTTATTAACCTTTCATTCCCCACTTCTTCTTCTTGCTACTTTTAATCATAAAAGTGATTATTGGGACGTGTCACATTCTATGTCTGCTAGTGGGGTATTACCATAAGTTTAACTTATCCAATCTGAGCTTGGAGAAAAGAAATTACATGGTTAAGCAAACAGGGTTTTATAGTTAGCAATAATATGAGGATTATTATTGGACAGGCCAGGGTTGATAAAAGCGTAGATAAGCAGGGGGACTGTGTGAACAAAGACTCAAACCACCCTTTTTGGGCCTCTCTCTCTCGTTGACGCTTTTCAAGGCATCCTTTTATTTTACTCAAAGGTTTTTTTTACAACCTCAGTATGGTCGGCATCAAAAGAACATTCTTACATCAATGCAGCACAAAGGCACCCTTCTCTCATGAAGAGGAGATCCAACTCTCAACTGGAGTGTAAAACAACTTCAGAGAGACATGTTAAAGATTCCTGCAAAGCTGTGATGGAGGTTTCTATTATCGTTAAGTTTTGGTCTCTTGCTGCTTCTATTTGGGTCATTTGTTGTGTATCATGGAGCAGGGCAGTGGTTCCTGTGACTACCACTGCCGCAACTCCAATTCCTAATATGATGGCTAAAGTGAGGGATATATGTTCCCAGTGGAACCGGGTTGTATGCCCCCGTGTTTGAACTTCAAATGAATCTGGGTCATTATAGAGCAATCTGGGACACATCTTCACCATTACACAATTAATCACATCTGTTGACCATTTCATGAAAACATGAACAATGTTTAAGTATATAGAATTATACTGTTGTAGGGACGGACAAGGCACGGCACTTAAGATAGCACCAAAGACAGGGAAACAGTCCTATTTGGTTGCAACCGGATTCAGAGCGCATTGCTTCTGTTGTAATCAATTAACATCCTCAACCCCAAGTTTAGGTAGTTTCAGAATTTTGTACCCAACATGAAAGAGAAGGGACTCAGAAGTTCACAGTCTGCAGAAATTCACAAAAAGAAGCTTTTTTTCTGTTTTTTCCTTTATTGTGGGCAAGTTAACTTTTCAAGGACACCTGGGAGGCAGAGAGCTTTTTTTTCCTTTTCTTTTATCCCCCGGCCAACTGTTACCATGGAGCCCAGTTTGTAAATTTTTATTTTAGAAATGTAGCCATCTCTGTGAAGCCCCAGCTCAAGGCCAGAGGCCTTGTTAACATATTCTGTGAAAAACTATTAAGGGGGTGTCTAGCTTAGGAGTGCTGATTTTTCCAGCCAGTAGCCAAGTAGAACAGGGCAACAGAAAAAGAGGAAGTTAATCTACACTGAACTCATTTATAGAGACTCTTTTGCTGAAAGTCCTAAAGTCAGCCATGGTGAAGACTTCTGGAGAAGTTCAGTGAAGATTTTTCTGTGGGCCTGGTACAGAGGGGGAAGACGGGGAAGGCGGGGGGTGAGAGCAGCTCCGTGGATCTGAGAATAAGGAAGGAGAGATGTAAAGGAATAATGGGAAAGGGGTTTGGGATTTTCCTAGCAACATAAATTGAGCAGTAGAATCGGTAGAACAGAAAGGAAGACGGGAGTGAGTATCCCAAAAAGCCTGTGAGGGACTTTAAATTCTTAGTAACCTGTTTTCAGTGATGACAAAGCAACTTTAAAGGCCATTTTCATTACATCTTCAATAGGGGTCTGAGGGCTCTCCTAAGCTGGTTTGAGCTTTGGGTTAAGTGGTAAGAGGACCTGGTGGGACCCGGTGTGGGCACTGACAGGAAAAGAGAGAAGTGAGTGGATGGATGGGTACCTCAGTACCTGCTACCTCAGCAAGGGGGCAATGCTCTGAGAACCGGCGGAGGTTTCGGTTTTTGATCTAGTAATTGGAGAAGAGAAATCAGGTTTGCTGAGGTGGGACTGACAGCAGAGAGTCTGGAGCAGAAGGCTGAGTTTGAGGAACTATTGGAGAAGCATAGTTCAGGATGTGAGCGAAAGAGGAAAAAGGCCTTCACATAGGGGAATTTCTTTTCACCCTTTTGAGCACTTGCAGAAGTTAAAAAGGTCACACAGAATTTGAGGATCTAGAGACTCCTCTGTTGGCCATCAGTTTGGGTTTTCTAAGTGGTAATATGGCCAATGCTGTGTACTGAATTTGATGAGGATTTTGGGTTCCACCAGGCAGCCCCTGTATGCTCAAATCCCCATGACTTACAGAAGAAGTCGGCTTTTTCCCCACACAGCCGTGGCGGTTTGTGGCTTTGATAGTCTGCCGGGCAAACATACTAATATAGGCTAGCCAACCTGCATCTGGCTTGCCTGTCCCTACAACCATAATGTTTGTTTCCATTATCTATGGTACGGAAAGGATTTAATGGAATTTTAGTGAGATCCTCTTCATCAGGGATATCCTAATAGGAAAGACCTATAGCCAGCTGACAAATGTCTGGGTGGAGAGATGGCCACCAGGTCCCTAAGGGGGCTGTATGCAAGATAGACCATACTTCTTGTCTAGTAGTATTTGTGATCAGCCATCGCTGCTGAAGGGACTGATGAGCGTTAGGACTACGGGTGGCCAAGGAGAGAGTCTATAGCCTTACCCACGTGGCGAATATGCAATTTGAAAGGGTTAACAGTCTTTTCCAGTTTTCAGCCAGAGTCTGGACATGGCACAGGCTTGAGATGAGAGGCATGGATCCAGGAAGTGATTCCCTCTACTTTTACTGCTGTAGGTGTTATAAGTAGCACCTGGAATGGTCCTTTCCAGCGGGGTTCCAGGGATGACACCTGATGTCATCTTATGTAGAGGAAGTCTCTTTCTTGATATCAATGTGGATTCCCCTTGTCCCCAGGTTGGAAGGCAGTGGCCACCTGTTTCCACAGGTATACCTGAGTTCTTACAAGAGATTTAAGTATGTCAAGCAAGGGTGTGTGGAAGGGATCCTTAGGTCTTAGAGTCGGGGTTAGGTCTCTTAGTGTAGGAAGGGCCCCATAGAGAATTTCATAGGGGGTGAGGTTACACAAAGAAAGAAAGGGAGTATTTCTTGCATGAAACAGTGCATAAGGCAGGAGCATAGTCAAATCTTTTATGCCGGTCTCTAAGCTTAATTTTGTTAAAGTCTCTTTAATGGTTCTATTTATTTTTTTTACGTGTCCTGAGCTCTGGGGTCTATAAGCACAATGTAACTTCCAATTAATCCCCAGGGTCCTGGCTAACCCCTGATATACCTGGCCCATGAAGGCTGTTCAATTATCAGACCATATTAAATTAGGCAGGACGTGTCTTTGATAAATATTTTTCAGGATCTTCTTGACCACAATTTGTGCCGGTTTTCTTTTCTTTTTTTTTTTTTTTTTGGTGGGAAAGGCTTCAATCCATTCTGAAAATGTATCTACAAAGACTAGGAGATATTTAAGTCCATACCTTGCTGGCTTAATTTCAGTAACGTCCACTTCCCAGAATTGTCCTGGTCTGGTTCCTCATAGGTGCTTTCCTGCAGGAAGCTTGGAAGGGTAAGCATTAACCAATTGACAAAACTGACAGGCTTTTGTTACCCATTCAATTATTTTCTTTCACTGTGAGTGAATTAGTCTAAAACTCCGTTCTTGATCCTACAGTAATGCCGGCAGTTTTTTGGAACCAAGTTGATTGAGTTGATGTACATTTTTAATGTAGTGTAGGGCTTTCTGAAATTGCAGGCTGGGCTCAGTGAAGTTGAGGAGTTCAGTGTCAGTGTTCTTAGATGTTATCAAAAGCTTGCTGGTGCTCAAGGGTCCATTGGAATTGGGCATTCTCATTTAACAGCGGGTATAAAGGAGCAGCTAAGAACACAAACCCAGGTCCATAACCTGCTAAAGCCAGCAGTCCCAAGAAACTCTCTATGTTGTCTCCTGTTAAATGGGGGTGGTATCTGCACAACGGTTTGTTTTCTGGGCTCAGTGAGCCATCATTTACCGCGCCTAAGGAAATACCCCAGGAAGATTACTTCTTGCTTGCAAATTTGGGCCTTTTTGTCCAAAGCTCTCTACCCAAGTTGAGCAAGCTCAGATAATAGTGCTTGGGTCTCAGACTCACAATTTTCTTTGGTGTTGGCTGCCAGTAGCTGGACATCCACATATTGAAGCAGAATGACTTCGGGGTGCGTAGTTCTGAAGTTGTAGAGATGTCTGTGAAGGGCTTCATCAAAGAGATTGGGGGAGTTTTTGAACCCCTGTGGAAGTCTAGTCCAAGTTAGTTGACAAGACTTTCCGGTTTCTGGGTCTACCTACTCGAAAGCAAACAGCAACTGACTATCTTTATGCAGAGGCAAGCAAAAGAAAGCATCTTTTAAGTACAGAACAGTATAGCATTTTCACTCGGCCACAGCAAAGAGGTTATTGGGGGTCCAGCATGCTGGGGCTCAGAGCTCACTTGAATAGAGCAGAGAGCCCTGAGAATAGCTTTAACAGAGCTTATATACTTTTCTTGGAGAGGGCAGAAAGGGAAATTTATTGATGGGTCAGGGCGAGTGTGCGGTTTGCGTGCACCCGGGTGAAGGAGTATATTCTGCAGTTTGGCAGTTGGGGACAGCACATCCTGGGAACAAAATTAGCAAACAGTTCTCAAGATTTCAACAGTGGTTTGTTAAGCATACAGAAAAACAGGAAGTGACAAGTGCCTATTAACCTTTCACCAAAGCAAAATGGAAAGTGAGCATTGATTACTAAAAGCAAACATGTCCAGGTTGCCTAATGCTCTCAAATGTCAATCCTATTGGAGGCAACATATTTCTTTCTTCCTAAGATTATATATTCAACCTCAACCATGTTGAAAATGTCTAACCCTATTACATTATACTTTGCCTGATTTCCTAATGTCTCTATTGATATCTGCTTTCCTACATATTTTCCCCAGTTCATCATTGTGACTGACTCTTCATATGTGCTCATATTTACGTTCACTCTCTACCCAAAACCCTACTGCTAATGAAACTTTCGTTCAAATCCTATATTCACTCTTTTTTCTAAACCTACTGACTACCTTCCTAATCCTGCCGACTATTCCTTTTTGACTGGATGTTCTCTAGGACATTTAATCATCCAAGGTACAAGGTCCTTTGCCATTGCACATCGATTAATCTGAGATATCTGTTCAGAACATAATTCAAAGCAAAGTATCTCACTAAAGGGCCCATTGCCCTTCAGGGCTTCAAATCGTACCTAGATTTCAGGTTTCATACTTATATTTCACCTATATATTCTTGTGAATATCGCAGGTTCCCCATACCATTATTCATCCCGCAGAATGTTTCCTAACCCAAATAGAATATGTTATTAACCCTAACCATACACTGTTCCCTCAATCTAACTTCACAAAAGAGCAGGGACAGAGTTGGTCTTACAATACAGGAATGTAGGGGATCTTTCACCTGCTGAGAACCTCAAAGTTTGATGAGAAATGATCCCTAGAGAAGATGTAGCAGCTATGAAGGACCTGAGAGAGCAAAAGTCATCTTCCTTGGCAAACCACCTGTTCAGGATGAAGTGATGTGTCTGAATCAGCCTCTCTCCTACTGATATAAAGAAGATGCACCAAACCAACCCTGTGTGGAGAGCTTCTCCTTGGTGTCTACGGTTGATATACCATTCTAACTTCTGAAAGTGTCACAGGAAGTAGGGGCAGCCTCCATCTCAAGGGACCCTTGGAAACAAGTGTTAGGACAAAGTGGTTGCCAAGGCAGTGACCTCATTCCCTTCCTGTTGGAATTGACCTACCTCACTTCTTTGGTGATGCAACTATCTGAACTTGGGATCCAGGAAGCCAGGCACACAGAGCCAGTCCCAGTCCCATTCCCAGTGGACTTACTTGTTTGGATTTACCAAGGAGAGAGTCTGTCTCTCTTGGTACCTAATGGTTTGAGGATGACAAAATGCAAGTAGAGCTCTGAAGATGGGCCTTCAATGAGAAAACAGGTAGTGGTCAGCACAGGCTCCATACAACTTCACAGAGATGGACAAGAAGACCAGACCTGAGACAGGACAGGCCATTTTGGGGTAACATAGTATGGCCCACCAGTCAGAGGACACTCTGGATAGTCACAGACTTACTTGTGGGAAGGAGGTGACTTTTTGAGTGTGGGTGTGAGTTTGGGGTTTTGTCTCATGTTCTGAGAATAGGTAGGAAAGGTGGTTTGTTTGGTTTAGAGTGGACTGTTTCTAGAAAGTCCTTTGACAAGGCGAGTGTGTCTGTGTCTGTGTATCCCACTGTGTCCTTGGTTGTACATATTAGAAAACAGAATAGATCAATGGATGTATCCTGTCTAGTAGAAAGCTTCCCAGAATTCATCCTGCCCATTTTAGGAAAGGACTGTTGGTTGCTTTTCGATGGGCAACACCTACTATCTTCCTAAGTTCCTGTTTTCTTCCTGAATTCTGGCCACTCTCCAGAATAGGCTCATGTTTTTTTGTCCAAGATATGTACCACATCCAAGCTCTGTGACATGGCCATGTACTGGATAGCTGAAGGGAATTGCAAGCATCTCACAAAACTCAGATATCATTGTGACTAGTAAAGTCTCAGTGGAGAAACCCTGCATTGGGATTTGCTGACTTATTGTTCTGTTACCCTGAAGTCAGGAAGGTCTTTGCCTCAGGCCACCCCTTTGTGAATTTTGAAGAAAAAAGTTTTCAAATGGAAGTGAATGGGCATCACCTGTGGCTCTTTGCTTAACTGCTTTGGAAAAGTATGTGTCTGAATCAGCCTTGTGGCTCTGTGTGAGGCTGTGGCTTAGATTATCAGCTCCTGATGGATCTAAAGAAAGATGCAATGTGTGCATCCAAAACCAAAATGGCAAAAAGATCAGTCATTGTGGATGAAGTCTCTCGCCTTCCTCTGTAAGTTTCCTGACTTCCACCAAGTGAGAATAGGGATCATTTGGGTCAAATAAGTTCTTTCAAGCGCTGCAAAGTTGCTTTGGTTTCCTAATTACTCCAAATCACATAAGGAATCTAAACCTGACAGTCAGTAGGCCTCAAATTGGAGAAGCAGAGCAGTATTAAAGGAAGAACTATGTGATCAATCCTAGTTCACAGGAAGGGTGTTCAGGCCACCCTGAGGTTAGGCAAATGAGGGGCAAGGGAGCTTATTTTGGACACTCTCTTGGGCTGCGCCATTCATGAAAACCTCTAGACAAAGGGTATAATGAGTGTATATATGTAAGAAGTTGAGTTCCATGTGAGAATGATTTGTTTTTTATTGTGGTCATTTGTGTGGCAGTTGGAAGAGATGACTGGGTCCACCTGGTTTTGAACACTGGTGTGATTCTCCTCAGAGACTGAGTTCTGAAACTCACCTCAGAGAAGTAATTGCTTCGGAAAGAGATGTGTCTTAATCAGGCTCTTGGCCCTGTGTGAGGCTGTGGCTTAGATTATCAGCAACAGACGGATCAAAAAAATGATCCCATGTGTGCATCCAAAACCAATATAGCCAAAAGAGCAGTCATTGTGAATGAAGTCTCTCACCTTCCACTGTAAGGTTCTGAAAGAATAAAAGAAATTGAAATCGAAATGTAATGAACCAGGTTTTGTAAAGTTTCCAAGCTGCACTCAGAACCTGAAATTCCTGTGGCAGTTAAGACAATTCCTGGAACTGCCCATTAGATGTGTGTTGAAATCTTCCCTGACCACCTAGTTACTTAACAACCCCTTCCCAGAAGCCGTGCATCTCACCAAGTATACATCTCAGGGCTTCAACCAATCAGTTTAAATGTATACCCCTTCTGAGGGCTGACCAATCACCCCCTGCCCCAACTTTTTCCTCCAATGAATGTGCTAATCATGTTTTAGAGTTGTTATTTCATTTTCCCGTGGTACATGATGATTTCCTAAAGGAGGCTATGATGTATGTAAAGTCCCTGAGCTCTCTAAAGAATGTATATAAACTCTGCTCAAGTTGTTCTCGGGGCTCTTTGTTCTTTGCTCCTCTGAAGGGAGCTCTGAGGCCTAGCATTCTGGACCCCCAATAAACCCTTTGCTGATGCATGAGAAATCCTCTTTGTTGTCTTTTCCTTTGATGTTCGCAGCACCTTTTCATCTGGAGGCCCCCGGTGAGATATCCAGGAGCGGTGAATGGAAGACCTCAAGGGAGTCCTCTTGGGGTAAGTAAGGTGCCTCTTTCTGGTTTCGGGTTTCAGGCTAGGGCGTGGCAAAGTGGCTGTTGGTGAAGAGCATTAGCTCTCTCCTATGGTGTGACAGACGTGTCACAGAGCCAAGATCACGTCCCTGAGGGACACTCCGGAGGACTAGGGAATTCAAGGAATAGTAGTTTCCTCAACTCGGTTATGTTTTGCTTCAGGATTTGATTTGCCAGCCCATCAGGTTTTGCCGGTAACTCAGTTTTGGTCATTGTTCTGAACTCATGTTGAGTTTACTGTCTGTTTTTATTGTCTAACCCATCAATATTTTCCAGTTACTCAGTTCAAATCTTTGTCTTGGACTCATGTTAAACGTTTACTGTTTGTCTTTGTGTTGTGTTTGTTTCTTCACTGTCCCTGTTTGAGTAACTCCCATTATGGGACAAAGCACTTGCTCTTCTCTGTCCCTGACCCTTGATCATTGGACTGATGTCCGCTCAAGGGCCCAGAATCTTTCCTTTTCAGTAAAACACCGTACCTGGCAGTCTCTCTGTGCTTCAGAATGGCCCATCCTCGAATTCAGATGGCCCCAGAAGAATCCTTCCACTTTCCTCTAATCCGAAAATTCAGAGATATTGTCATTCAGCCGGGGCCACGTGGCCACCCAGATCAACAGCCATATACTCCTTCCCCCACATTCCTATCATTCAAACTTTCCGCTCCTCTCCCTCTTCCTTCCTTTCTCCCTGAGTCACAAGACTGGACACTCCACCCCCTCCTTATTGTCTACTCTCCCTCCCCAACCCCCAACACAGTTCCTGATGATCCTCCCACCGCTGACTCAGCCTCTCCACTGCTAGAGGCAATTGGGCCAGACCCAAGCCCTCCAGGGGACTTCCCCACAGCAGCAGCAACCCCTCCTCCCCTGGGGGAAGATGGGCAACCTAAAAGAACCCACCGGCGATGGATAATAGAAAACTCAGAAGCCCCTGTGATGCTCTCTCTCCATTCCTATGGGCCCATGAACCGACCCAACTGGGACCCCAACACCTTTGAAGGTAGGAAGCATCTGTCCACTTATCGCCGGGCTATAATAGCGGGTCTCAGAGTGGCCGCCAGAGAGCCGACCAATTTAGCCAAGGTAAGAGAGATTATCCAAGGGCCTAATGAGTCTCCCTCTATGTTTCTGGAGAGAATTATGGAAGCATATAGAAAATATACTCCTTTTGATTTTCAGGCAGATGACCAAAAGGCATTTGTTACAATGGCCTTTATTGAGCAGGCTGCCCAAGATATTAAGAGAAAGTTACAATGTCTAGATGGGTTACAAAATAGGACCTTAAGAGATTTAGACAGAGAAGCTGAGAAAGTATATTATAAGATATATATTATAAGTATATATTATAAGTATATAAGTATATTATAAGAGAGAAACTGAGGAGGACACGGAACAGAGGAGAGAGAAGGAAAGGGAACAAAAAAAGGATGAAAGGAGCAAAAGGCAGACAAAAGCATTGGCTAAGATTTTCTTCACAGCAGCAAATACGCCAGAAATTAAAAAGCAGGGAGTCAGAAAGGGATACTTGGGCCCACGCCAAAGGCTGTCCCTGGCCTCAGATCAATGTGCCTACTGTAGAGAAAAAGGACACTGAGTCAAAGAGTGCCCCAAAAAGAAGAAGCCACGGCAGCCCGCCATGCTGACTCTAGAAGAGGACTAGGAATGTCAGGACTCGGATCCCCTCCCCGAGCTCAGGGTAACATTTGAAGTGGAGGGGACTCCAGTGAACTTTGAAGTGGATACAGGAGCAGTATACTCAGCCTTTAAGGCTTCACTGGGCCCCATATCAAATAAATGGTCCCTAGTTCAAGGGGCTAATGACACTACTTATCGGGCTTGGACAACTAAGAGGATTATGGAAGTAGGAAAATGAAAAGTCCACCACTCTTTCCTAGTAATCCAAGAATGCCCAGCCCCATTGATGCACAGGGATCTGTTTACCAAACTCGGGGCTAGAGTAACCTTTAACCCTGATGGTCCCCAAGTGGATGTTCTAAAACCTTCAGTAAAAACTCCCATAGTCACAGAATTGACTATGTCCGTAGAAGATGAACATCAACACTTCGTGCCCCCTAGGACTGATCAAAGAGGCAAACTACAACAGAAATGGATAAAAGATTATCCTAATGCCTGGGCAGAAACTGCTGGGTTAGGTCTAGCCATAAAACAACCTCCAATAGTAGTAGAATTAAAAGCCTCTGCCTCTCCAATCAGTGTTAAACAATATCCTCTAAGCAAAGAAGCTAAGGATGGGATAAGTCACCATATTCAGAAATAATTGGCCCTTGGGGTCCTAAGGCCCTGTCAATCAGCCTGGAATACCCCCCTGCTACCAGTAAGAAAGCCAGTAACTAGGGACTACAGTCCTGTTCAAGACCTAAGAGAGATCAACAACAGAGTGCAGGACATTCACCCCACAGTACCCAATCCATATAATTTGCTTAGCACTCTGAATCTGGACCGGGAATGCTACACTGTGCTGGACTTAAAAGATGCTTACTTCTGCTTGCCCCTACATAAGGACAGTCAGTTGCTGTTTGCTTTCGAGTGGATAGACCCAGAAACTGGAACATCTGGCCAAGTAACCTGGACTAGACTCCCACAGGGGTTCAAAACCCCCCCACTCTCTTTGATGAAGCCCTCCACAGGGACATAAACGACTTCAGAACTGCACACCCCGAAGTCACACTACTCCAATATGTGGATGATCTGCTACTGGCAGCGGACACCAAGGAAAACTATGAGTCTGGGACCCAAGCACTATTATCCGAGCTTGCTCGGCTTGGATATAGGGCTTCTGCCAAAATGCCCAAATTTGTCAGCAAGAAGTAATCTTCCTGGGTTATTCTCTTAGGGGTGGCAAATGATGGCTAACTGAGAACAGAAAACAAACCATTGTGCAGATACCACCCCCATCTAATAAGAGACAACTCAGAGAGTTTCTTGGGACTGCTGGCTTTTGCAGGTGATGGATTCCTGGGTTCGCCTCTCTGGCTGCCCCTTTATACCCGCTGATAAAGTGGAATGCCCAATTCCAATGGACCCCTGAGCACCAACAAGCTTTTGATAATGTCAAAAAAAGGTGCTGCTATCTGCTCCGGCCTTAGCACTCCCAGATATAGATAAACCCTTCACTCTCTACATCGAGAAAAAGAAAGGAATAGCATGGGGAGTGTTCACTTAGACTTTGGGACTTTGGAAAAGGCCGGTAGCATTCTTATCAGAAAAACTGGACCCAGTGTCTACTGGGTGGCCCCGTTGCTTAAGAGCTATAGCAGCGGCAGCGCTTCTAATAAAAGATGCTCATTAATGAACGTTGGGACAGAAGCTATCCATTATAGCCCCCCATGCCCTGGAGAGCATCATCTGTCAACCTCCAGATAGGTGGCTATCAAACTCCAGAATAAACTACTACCAGAGCCTCTGGATTAGCAAAGACAGAATAACTCTTGGACCTTCTGCTCCACTCAACCTGGCTGCCAGAAGAATCATCAGGACCTGTCGCTCATGAGTGTCAACACATACTGGCAGAGGAAACCAGTATAGGACGAGACTTGAAGGATCCAGCCACTGCCTCACCCTGAAGTCGTATGGTTTACGAAAGAGAGCAGCTTCCTCCAAGATGGTATGTGGTGGGCTGGAGCAGCAGTAGTTAGCAAAACTAATGTCATCTGATCCTCTGGTCTCCCAGAAGAGACATCAGTCCAAATGGCAGAACTGATTGCCCTTACGAAAGCATTGGAACTAGCAACAGGCAAAAGGGCCACCATATACACTGATAGCCACTATGCATTTGGCAATGCTAATGTGCACAGGGCTATTTACCAGCAAAGGGGGCTATTAACCTCCACTGGGAAAAAAATAAAGAACAAAGTTGAGATTCTCCACCTTCTCTCAGCAGTGAAGGGCACTAAGGAACTAGCTATAGTGCACTGTCCAGGGCACCAGAAGGGAAACGACCTCGTTGCAGTTAAAAACAGAAGGGCAGATGAGGAAGCTTAATTGGCAGCCCTAAACGGAGTGACTCTGTTAACTTTTTCCACACCAGGGGGATCAACATTCAGGAGACTTGGACACACTGGAACATTCAGGCAACTTATCATCTGAGGAGACAGATACAGAACTCTGGGACCCTACAGAGCCAAGTTTACAATTTCAAAAAGCCCACCTTTATGTCAAAGATGTACACTAGCTCACCCACTTAAGCTCAAAGAAGTTATAGGCACACTTAAAGGACCGAAGAAAGGATTTATTATTGACTGACTTACAGAGGAAAGAAATAGCTTAGCAGGTGACTAGAGCTTGTCAAGTCTGCCAATTAGTTAATGCTTACCCATCCAAGCTTCCTGCAGGAAGCGCTTACGAGGAACCAGACCAGGACAATTTTGGGAAGTGGACTTTTCCTGAAATTAAGCCAGGAAGGTATGGACTTAAATATCCCCTAGTCTTTGTAGATACTCTTTCAGGATTGGTTGAAGACTTCCCCATGAAGAAAGAAACGGCTCAGACGGTGCTCAAAAAGATTCTAGAAGACATTTTTCCAAGGTTCGGCCTGCCTAAGGTAATAGGGTCCAATAATGGACCGGCATTTGTTGCCCAGGTAAGTCAGGGATTCACCAGGACCCTGAAGATTAATTGGAAGTTACATTGTGCTTATAGATGCCAGAGCTCAGGACAGGTAGAAAAAATGGTTAGAACCATCAAAGAGAATTTAAAGAAATTAAGCTTCGAGACCTGCATAAAAAAATTGGACTATGCTCCTACCTTAAGCACTGTTTCGTGCAAAAAGTACACCCTCTGCCTCTTTGTGTAAACTCACCACTTATGAAATTCTCTATGGTGCCCCTCCTTTAGTAAGGGACCTAACCCCAACTCTGAGACTTAATGATTCCTTTCACACCCCCTTGCTTGACAGACTTAAAGCCCTTGAACAAACACAGCACCCAGCGATACCTGTGGAAACAGTTGGCCAGTGCTTATCAGCCTGGAGACGAAGGAACCCCACATCGATATCAAGTGGGAGTCTTCGTCTACGTGAGACGGCATCAGGTATCATCCCTGGAACGCCGCTGGAAAGGACCATACCAGGTGCTGCTTATAACACTTACAGTGGTGAAAGTGGATGGAATCACTTCCTGGATCCATGCCACCCATCTCAAGCCTGCTTCCTGTCCAGCCTCCGGCTGGAAACTGGAACAGACTGGTAACCCTCTCAAGTTGCGTGTCCGTCGTGTGGGTAAGGCTATGGATTCTTCCCCTGACCACCAGCAGTCCTAATCCCCATCAGCCTGTTCAGCAACAATGGCAGCTATAAATCCTACTGGGCAAGTAGTGTGGTCTACTTCACATACAGCCCTCTTATGGACTTGGTGGTCATCTCTCTACCTGGACATTTGTCAGCTTGCCATAGGCCTCTCTGACTGGGATCTCCCTGACATAGAGGACTTCACACAGATCCCATTCAAACCCAAACCAGGGCAACATAGACCACCTTACCCCATGAATTATGGATATCATCTTCCCCAGCTCAGGTGTAAACTAGCCAGTCTTGATTTTTATGTGTGCCCAGCTGATTTCTGAAGTCGCAAACAGGCCCAAACCTGTGGAGGACCCAGTGACTTTTATTTAAGATCTTGGGGTTGTGAACAAACGGGAGCTACATGGATGAACCCAAACTCGGCAGACAGTATCATTCAGGTAGGAAAAAATGACACCTGGATTGATCCCAAGAAATGTGCCACTAGCCAAGTTGTGTCAAAAACTCGCTGTGGAAAGAATAGTCTATGTTACCCCCTCAATATAACTTTCACTTCCAAAGGAAGGGGCTACCTCAGAACAACATGGTCTATGGGAAATACATGGGAAATGCGATTCTATATTTATGGCCCTCGTTATGACTTTGGTCACTGGTTCACCATCCTGCTTAAAAAGGAAGAAAATCCCACAGCAATAGGGCCCAATCCCCTCAAGCCAGGAATTAAGCCTCCAAAACCTCCCATGCCTAGATCTACCAGAACCCCTCAACCATCTCATACTTCCCAGTTTCCATCTTTGCCTACTTCCCCAGTCCAGAGTACAGCTGACTCCTGCCCCTGGGAACTAATTAAAGGAACCTTAATTGTACTGAACTCCACACAGTCAGAACCCCTTGCATTTCAACCCATGTATTTGACAGCTTTGTAAATTATTGTTTAATGGTGCAGATACTCCCCAGGGTGGTTTATTATGATGCAGAATCATTTTAAGGTCTACTAGGGGGACAAACAACCTGATTTTGCTGGCATCCAGTGTCCCTTACTCTAGCCATCCTATTGAGGATAGGAGCTGCTGCAGGAGTGGGTACAGGAACAGCTGCTATGATCCATGGGTCACAACAAATGGCCTGATTAGAAACAGCAATAGATCAAGACTGGAAGACATTAGAGACCTCCATCACAGTGCTGTAGGAATCCTTAAACTCTCTCTCTGAAGTTGTTTTACAGGACAGGCGAGGATTAGACCTCCTCTTCATGAGGGAGTGGGGCCTCTGTGCTGCACTGAGAGAAGAATGTTGTTTTTATGCTGACCATACTGGAGTTGTAAAAGAATCCATGAGTAAATTGAGAAAATGCCTTCAAGAGCGCCAGAGAGAAAGGGAGATTCAACAAGGGTGGTTTGAGTCATGGTTTACCAAGTCCCCCTGGTTAACTACACTCCTATCAGGCTTAGCTTGACCCCTGATCATCCTTATGGTGTTGCTAACTTTGGGACCTTGTTTGCTTAACCGCATAGTTTCCTTTCTCCAGGCTCAAATTGGGCAGGAAAAACTCATGGTAATCAGACAGAAATACGCTCCACTGGCAGAAATAGAGTGTGAGACCCCGCAATAATTATGATTCATTACTTTTAAGATTAAATGTAGTAAGAAAAAGGAGTGGGAAATGAAAGAATAAAAGAAATTAAAATTGAAATATAAAGAACCAGGTTTTGTAAAGTTTCCAAGCTGCACTCAGAACCTGAAATTCCTGTGGCAGTTAAGACAATTCCCGGAACTGCCAATTAGATGTGTGTTGAAATCTTCCCTGACCACCTAGTTGCTAAACAACACCTTCCCAGAAACCGTGCAGCTCATCACGTATACATCTCAGGGCTTCAACCAATCAGTTTAAACGTATACCCCTTCTCAGGGCTAACCAATCACCCCCTGTTCGACCTCTTCCTGCCAATGAATGTGCTAATCATGTTTTTGGGTTGTTATTTGATTTTCCCGTGGTATGTTGATTTGCTAAAGGAGGCTATGATGTATGCAAAGTCCCTGCCCTCTCTAAAGAATGTAAATAAACTCTGCTCAAGTTGTTTTTGGGGCTCTTTGTTCTTTGCTCCTCTGAAGTTAGCTCTAAGCCGCAGCATGCTGGACGCCCAATAAACCTTTTGCTGTGGCATGAGACAGTCTCTTGGTGGTCTTTTCCTCCGACTTTTGACCGACCTTTTTACCTATGAAGGACCTGAGAGAGCAAAAGTCAAATCCATGTCAACTTCCATGTCAAACATCCTGGTCAAAATGAAGGAATGTGTCTGAATCAGCCTCTCTCTTCTTAATGTAGATTAAATGGACCAAACCAGGCCTGTGTACAGAGCTGTTCCTGGATGCCTATGGTTGATATACCATTCTAACTTGTGAAAGTGTCACAGGAAGTAGGGGCAGCCTCCATCTCATGGGACCTTTGGAAGCAACTGTTAGAACAAAGTGGTTTTCCATCACAGTGACCTCATTCAGTTCCTGAAGGAAGTGACCTACCACACTTCCTTGGTGATGGAACTTTCTGAACTTGGGATCCAGGAAGCCATGCACCCAGAGCAAGTCTTAGTTTCAGTCCCAGTGGTCTCAATTGTTTGAATTTACCAAAGACAGAGTCAGTGTTTCTTGGTACCTACTTATGTGATGATGGCCAAATTTCAGGAGAGCTCTGAAAAGTGGCTTTTTCTGAGAAAGCAGGTAGTGGCTCAACCATGGCTCCTGACAACTTCTAAAAGTTTGCAAAGAAGACCAGATCTGAGATTGGACAGGCCATTTCGTGGGAACATATTATGGCTCACCAGTCAGAGGACACTCAGGATAGTCACAGCCATACTTGGGGGAAGGAGGTGCCGTTGTGGGTGTCGGTGTGAGTTTGTGGTTTTGTCTCATGTTCTGAGAATAGGTAGGAATGGCGGTTTGTAGGTTTGGACTGGAAAGTTTCTAGAAAGTCGTTTGACAACACGAGTGTTTCTATGTCTGTGTATCCCACTGTATCCGTGGTTGTAGACATTTGAAATGCGAATGCATCAATGGTTGTGTCCTGTCTAGTATAAAGCTTCCCAGCATTCTTCCCACCCAATTTAAGAATGGAGTGAGGCTTGCCTAATGGATGGTGAACAGCTACTATCTTCCTAAGTTTCTCTTTTCTTCCTGGATACTCTCCAGAGTATCCTCATGGTTTTGTTTCCAAGATATGTACCACGTCCAAGCTCTGTTACATGACCATGTACTGGATAGCTGAAGGGAATGCGAGCATCTCAGAAAACTCAGATATCAGTGTGACCAGTAATGTCTCAGTGGAGAAACCCTGCTTTGGGCCATTTTCTTACTTATGTTTCTATTACCCTGAATGTCAGGAAGGTCTTTGCCTCAGGCCACCCTTTTGTGAAGCCTGAAGAAAACAGTTTTCAAATGGAAATGAATGGGCATCACCTGTGGCTCTTTGCTTAATTGCTTTCGAAAAGGATGTGTCTGAAACAGCCACTTGGCCCGGTGGGGTGGCAGTGGCTTAGATTCTCAGCACCTGATGGATCTAAAGAAAGTTTCCAAGTGTGCATCCAAAACCAAAATGGCCAAAAGAGCAGTCATTGTGAATGAAGTCTCTCACTTTCCTCTGTAAGCTTCCTGAGCTTAATCAAGTGAGAATAGGGATCATTTGGGTGAAATCATTTCTTCAAATCCCTGCAGAGGCTAGCCGATAGGGGCTTGGGTTTTCTATGATACCAATTCACATAAAGAATCTATAACAGACAGTCATTAGGCCTCAAATTGGAGAAGCAGATCAGATATAGGGCAGGCCTATTTGATCACTCTTGGTTCACAGCAAGGGTGTCCAGGCCACCCTGACTTTAGGCAAATGAGGGGCAAGGGTGCTTATTTTGAACAGTGTATTGGGCTGTGCCCTTCATGGAAACCTCCAGCCAGAGTTTATGATGAGTGTCTATGTGGAAGAAGATGAGGAGCATGTGGGAGTGTTTTAGTTTTAATTGTGGTCATTTGTGTGGTGGTTGTAAGAGATGCCTGGGTCCACCTGGGCTTGAACTCTGGTGTGATTCTTCTTAGAGAATGCGTTATGGAACTGACTTCAGAGAAGTATCGCCATGAATTGTGTTGGGATTTTAGGAGGCCACACATGAGAGTCGCCCTTGGACACCGAGATCTAAGCCCAGAGTGGCTTTCCACAGAGCACTGGGAATCTCAGCCAGGATATGACATGATTTTTTTTCTGAAAGACTTGGAAGCCATAGTTGAGAGTCAAAACACACATGGACCTTACATTGTAGACCTCAATGGGGCTGGCTTCATGTGACCTTTTGGCCAGTCTTGGGAACCCTTGCCTGTGAGAGTTCTCTAGATTATTCATTGAAATGTGCTTCCTCTAAATTTAATGGTTCCTTAATGAATTGAAACCCACAGTTTCTCCAACTTCATCTTTGAAAATGGCTAGATAAATACCATGAAATTTTTTAACTTCCCATGGCCACCTGCCACTGGAGAACCTTTGGATGTACAGTTGCTGATCCTGAGTGTACCAGACAGTGCCTTGATTGACTGGGTTTTATGAAAATGGTGTAGAACAGAGATGCCAGTATGTTGGGGCCTGCTGAGTAGTGGGCCAAAAGCTGTTGTGTGCAGCTGTGTGATAAAACATCTGTGGTCGGGACATGTGATTCTGCCATTGACTTCCAAATGACTTGTGGCTGACATGTTACAGACAGGAATCACTTATATGTCTGAAACCTCTCCATAAAAGGCATTTTGTTATATGGAGACGTTTCAGGGCAATGTTCAGAATCAGGTTGCTATGGTCAAAGGTTCAAGTTATGTGGAATAGAAGCCTGGTTGGTGCATTCTCCTGCAGACCCTGACCCACCACACGTGACAGGACTCCCTACATCACTGTGTACCAGTTGAAGTCATTGTATTTCATGAGGCAAATACCAAACTCCCAGTGCAGTAGAAAGAAACACCATGAAAAGTGGAGGATGACCAAATGGCTTCACAGTCCACATGCGGAGACACTTAGCTTTCAGTGGCCACAGTTTACCTACAGAGAGAAGTCAGCACTGCTTCCTCATGTTCTTTGGAAAAATTGAAACAATATCCTCCAGGTCTCATAGATGTAGACCCAGCTTTGATGGTCTCATTTGAATGGAAGCTAAAGCTTCTGACAACAACATATATGTCGAGTGCCCATCGTCAAAGGCAGTTTCTCAAGAAGTCTTTAGTCCGGCAGAGCTCCAGGTTTGTGTAGTGTTTACCTTTTAGACCAGGTTGCAAGAAAAGACCACTGACTCCAATTAAAATCAGATTAAAGCAAGCTTATTATTTCCACCACCCTGGCTGCCTCTCCCTCCCAAAACGTTGGGAACAGGAGAGCAGCCCAGCTTTATAGCCCAGAAAGTTACACAAAAGTGGGGTTAAAAATAACAGAATGCTGACAAGCATCACACTAATGGTATTTTACATTTTTGTTTGCTGGCCCCAACATCAGAATTTATGAGGACCATTAGAGCCTCAGAGAGTGTCGTCTGGCCAAGGAAGGCCAATATTTATGAGGTGTCAACAAAGTTTCAGAGAGGGCTGTTATCTGGTCAGAGAGCCAGGCATGGGTGAGTTCAAGGCATGGGCAGGCTTTCCAAGCAGGTACAGATCTTGCTGCAATTTATAGTTAAGCCAAAATTATCTTTTCACGGCTTTGTGGCAAGATGGCTCCCAATTTTAATAAAAGATCAGGTTGGGTCAATCATTCCCCCCTTTTCTAATGTGTTTTTTTCATATATTTGATTGGGTAGGAAGAGCACTGTGGGAATTTTAATCCCTCAGGTAATAGTCTCCCGATTTTTTTAAACTCACCCAAAAACAGGTCTCCCTGATTTTACCTGACTTAATTAATTACTTATATTGATATTCTATTTATTTTTGTCTCCATTGTTGTAAGAAGAGAGGCGTCACTCATTTAGACTTCTTCTGAGCTGAGAGAGGGTGACGTGAGGGGGCACCGCCTGAGGGACATTAGTCGCCTTTTAGAAGTCAGTTAGGTTTGAAGTCTGGATGGGGAAGAACAGGTAGTAAAGTCATCTGGTAATGGGTTCTTCTATGAGAGAAACAAAAAAACATGAGTACTTAATAAATGTTGCAGCAGCTGGAACATGTCACTGTATAGAAGTTCCCTCACCAGTCTTTAATATCCCCAGTTATCAGGACTGTCAACTTAATATTTAACTTTTAGTGTTACATTTGTCCCTCCCCATAAGATTCAGTTTAATAATTTAATGTCATCTGATCTTGCAAAATATTTTTACTAGTATGACCTCTGTGTCTAATAGAGAAACCTTTAATTCTCTTACTCATTGCTGGATAATCATACTAACAAATACCAAGCCTATGTGTTTAGGTTAAGAATATCTGTAGGCCTTAAACTAAAAACTTCTGCCACTGGCAGATAATCTTAATAGCCTCTTTTTATAGTTATCAGGCATTCCTGTCTGAGAATCCTTCTTTGTAGCCTCCAGTCTTACTTATTTTGGGAGGCTAACATAAAGTGTATACCTTAAAATATTATTATTACTATTATTATATAAAATGCCCAGAAATGGCTCTAATTTGTTTTTAACTGTCTTTTCTAAGTGTTTAAGATGAAGCAGTCAAACTGACTTTTGTTTCTATCTATTCTGAACAGTCAGCTGAGATTTTATGGGAGTCATTCCTGAGGAAAATTGAGAGCAGCTTCTCAGTTCTGCTAGTGCCATTTGCGCTAGGTGGGTCCAGGTCTTGCTTGACCATGTGGCTTCCCTTGGAAGCATCAGGGATGTTTTCCTTCTCTGATGACTCTCCTCTTCATAGCAAATGCACTGATTGGCTTTCTGTTCTCCAGTGGTCTCATTAATCTCCCTGATCAGGAGGTTATGCAGTTCAGAGTTGCAAAGCTCTTTAGAGAAGTCCGCTGTTCCCTGGATACAGACTGACTCAGAGGGCAAGAGCCAAATATTGGTTTTCTTGTCCCTTTTCATATAACTTTAATTTTAAATCCTAATCTTAAACATCCATCAAATAAATTTTAACAGACTTATATAAAGAATACTGGGCTTTAATGTCTATAATTTAAAATTATTTATCTTTTTATTATTTGGGATCAGTATTATTCTTTCTGTCTTGTAGGTGTTGGCTAATTATCTTAAATTAACCAATGTTGTGTTCTTAAAGCAACACTGCTGTAAAACACTAACAGGGAATCTTTATATCACCCATAAGGAAATTACAAAATAAAATTAACAACAGTAAAAAAAACTTAGTTCGTGTAATAGCTACCCTAAAATTTTTGGCTGAGTTATACATTATATCCTCTGTTTGAGATGCTAGTAATGTTGACAGGAAAAAAAAAAACTTTTGAAAATAACTTTAAATGAAATAACATCTGACCTACTGCTTTCGCAGTCATTCTCACATAATAAGATGGGACACAGAGCCTTATCTCAGGTAAGGCAGGGCTCTTTATTAATCTTAAGTGTTTTAATTCTAAAGCTAATTTTTGTTTTTTAAATATCATTTTACAAAGTTTACATAAATTATTTGAGGTCACATGAACATTAGCTAACACCGTATGATATAGCTTTTAAAACATGAATTAAAAAAAGGCTGAAAGTTTTTAACCTTTACATAGATTAGGCTCTCATTAACTTAAAATACATTTAAATTGTTCCCCAATATAAAAAGTAACATAAAAGTTTACATATCTTATTGACAACAGGTAAATAAATCCTATATATATATATATTACCATACAACTTCAGAACACCACCTTGATATAATGCTCTTTTAAAGTTTCTACCTTACAGACTTGTATACCTGGAAGATATGAGCACATTAATAGCATCACAACTGCATTGATGTTTCTACATTAACCAAATTTAGCTTTTAAAGAAATGGCAGTACAGTGCTCTAAAATAACAGTTCTTATTTAATCAGTTGTTTAATTTTTATGATTGCTTGCTCTAGAAAAATAAAATTTAATAACCACAATGTTATGGGTAAACTTATGTTTTGAGAAATTTTTGTCTCTTTAACACATGACTGATTTTTACAATCTTATACAGACTTTAGGACAAACTTATACAGACCTTAGTAAATCAATCAGATATCTAACAAAAGTACTCATGAATGAGTAATCCCATATCAAATTTACTTTACTTATTTATCAAAATATTAGACAAATGTATTGAACAGTGTACCATTTTTTGTTGAAGAAAAAGTTCCATAACCAAGGCATATTAGACCTTTTGTCGGCATTAATATTTTATTAGATTTTTGAACACCTAGAAAAACTTGTAAGGTTAAATTTAAAGACATTTATTTTTATCTGTTTATCCAATTTAAATTGTACCAATTAAATCATGTGAATTTAAGATCTTTGGATCCACCTTTTAAAATTTGTTTATATGAGTGCTTTTTTTATGAGTGCTCCTTATATGTGTTAATTTGTATAACATATATATGATATATGGATATATGTATATATAGACATACAACACTAACAAAAGTGTGCACACATAATAATAGTAAAGGCCTTGTA
Source organism: Callospermophilus lateralis (assembly GCF_048772815.1). Taxonomy (NCBI): domain Eukaryota; kingdom Metazoa; phylum Chordata; class Mammalia; order Rodentia; family Sciuridae; genus Callospermophilus; species Callospermophilus lateralis. The sequence goes on along the minus strand of NW_027512398.1, from coordinate 362,361 downwards.
GCTTTTTGCTATTGAAATCTCCATTGCAATGTTTCAAAAACTCAACTGTTGGTCAAAGATAGAGCTGATCAGAAAAACATTAACCTAGGTCTGTAGGATCAAAATCATGAGCTCAAAAAAAGAATACAGAATCTAAGGAAAAAAATAAGAGTCCTAGAAAAAATGACTGGCCAGTAATTAGTAAATACCATACAATTTTCCTTTTTTCCTGCCTTAGGCCTCAGATCAGTCTCCTACTGAGCTTGCAGGCTTCTTTCATTTGCATTTCAACAAAAGTCCTTGCTGAGGTCTGAAAGGAGCAGGGTAAAACTGCTATTCTGAGCAGACACCTCAGGCCTAAGGCATTTTAACCATAATTTTGAGGTTCGGATGTTGAAAATTATGATACAATTTTAAGATGAAATTCACAAAATTTTATATCTTTACATCTTGTTTTGTCAACAGATACCATAATATGATTTACTATCCCTGTCCAAATTAATGCACTGGTACACACTGTGATATTTTCTCAGTCTACCCAATTCAAAATTGGTGAAAAATAAAACTGAATGTTTCGGAAGTTACTTGCCAACTTGGAAGTAGAGTGCTTTAGTTTTCCATCCTAAGCATTTAAGTTATCTGGCATGAATTATCTGAAATCATAAACTAAACAATTACGTAAACCCGACTTTTAACTGCAAGATTGAGCAATGCTACAAAAACCCATCCAGATACCAGATTGTTACAATAAAACATCATCATTTAGACACACATTGAACTAATATCATTCCCAAGAAACAATTTATAATATCAGCACATTATTGCACATGTCTTAAAGGGCCAGAAACAAAGACACAAGACAGACAGAAAGGAGCTCCAGACTATGGCTGACAGACAGAAGCCTTAAAAACAGAGCAGATAAGAGAAAAATCTCCTACACCAGTGGCAGGATAGATGTCCTCACAAGGGGATCAGATGTTTTCACAGAAGGCAACCTGAAATGTAATATCAAGGGTTTCCATGGTGACTTTACTGCATTTAGTGTCTCCTTTTTCTTTTTCTTTTTTTTAAGAAGACAGAGGTGGCATAATCCTTACAGTGCAGGGAACGAAGGAAGGAATTCCCTGAAGCAACAGGGCTTTGGTAGATCCTGGGAGTCCCTCAGTCCCTCCTTTTACTTATAGGATTAGCTCCTCTGGTTTGGTTCCACCCCAATCTCGCTCCATCTCCTAACATTTCAGTAGTCAGCTCTCAAAAAGTTCCAGGGTCGAGGGGTTATCAAAATTTGTAACTTAAATTTCGGTTTCTGACCTTGAAGCGAATTAATACCTATTTAATAATGAGGACAGGGTTTGAGAAAAATAAAAAGGGAGGTTTACTGCTTTGCTAACAAAGCAGAAACACAGGGGACTCTGTCCAAAGGTTGTGACTCTCTTGAACTGGAGCAACAAGGGGTTTTAAAGGAGTTTCCATTGTTAACCTGGGAGATACTCTGTTCTTTGGTGGCCAGCAGGCATTGCCCTCTGCAGTGGGTGAGTTCCAGGCTGCCAGCTAGGGGCTTCTCTCATCCTGCTTAACAAAGGGGGGTAAACTTCAACAGAGTTTTTTAGAACACAGTCCAAAGGGTGTAAGGCTTACTTGCTTTATTACCCATTTTTACGTCCAATATCTTTAAGTTTTTACCACAGAAATCACACAACAAAATGCACAAAAACAAACAAACAAACAAACATATAGAACACAGAACAAAACACAAAGAAACAGAAACCTGGTGAAGATACAGAAAAACAGAGGAGCAATGAAATGTCTTGCTGAAGCTCCGGGGTAGGAGCTCCTGCGTGCCCGGCTGCACCTTTCTACCCTTTCAGAGAAATTCCATACAGAACAGAACAGAGGACAGAACAATTCTTGTTACTGTCCTGGACAGGAGTACATGTGAGCCTCCCCAGGCCACCACTCTGTCATCAGAAGACATCTCCCTTAACCGGATATCAGATGTTATAAAGGCACCACCTACCTATGGAGGCCTCCTCCACCAGGTGCTTGCTAATAGTTTTAGTGCGATGGTTCACTGCAGTGCTCCCTGGACTGAATGCTCACTCCAAGGCTTTGGAACTTGGCTCTCCAGCCCTGAGCCCTGGAGGAAAGGCCAGCGTCAGAATTTCCAGCAGTCTGGTCTTATGATCTGGTCACGTCATCTCGCTGGGGAAGTCCAAAATGTTAGACCAGGATGCAAGAAAATACCACTGACTCCAATTAAAATCAAATTAAGGCAAGCTTATTAGTTCAACCGGCTAGGCTGACTCTCCTTCTCAAAACGGCGGGAAAAAGACAGCATCCCCACCTTTCCTACACCCCAGCTTTATAGCCCAAAAAGTTACACAAAAAGGGAGTATCAGAAAACAGAACTTTGACAAGCATCACACTAATTGTAGTTTACATTTTTTATTTGCTGGCCCCAGCATCAGAAATTATGAGGACCATTAGAGCCTCAGAGAGGGTCGTTGTCTGGCCAGGGAAGGCCAATATTTATGAGGTTTCAGTAAGGTTTCAGAGAGGGCTGTGATCTGGTCAGTAAGACAGGCATGGGTGAGTTCAAGGCATGGGCAGGCATTCCAAGCAGGTTCAGAATTTGCAGTAATTTATAGTAAAGCAAAATTTATCTTTCCATGGCTTTGTGGCAAGATGGCTCCCAATATTAATGAAAGATCAGGTTGAGTGATCACCCCTGTCCCTTCCTTTTGGAAACTCCTCTACCACCTCCAAGGTTGTGAACTCCTGAGCATTTTCCATTCCAGATAAGTATTCACAGAATGTCTAACTCTTCTCCTCTAATTGTTTCTTACTTGGGGCAAAGGTAATGTCAAAGCATTGTTCTGGATGAGAGTGGGAAGATTATTGTATATCACATATTTGCATACACATTGGATTCATTTTCCAATTTTCCATTTGAAATACTGAATTCCTGGCACTAACCCATACCCTACTAGACTCTGACTAATAATCCTAATATGATGGTGAAACATAACCCAAGCAGAATAGAAATACAAGCCGTTCAGAGGAGGCATGGTGTGTAGTTGGAATTGCCTTTTGCATTATATAGTATAGGAGCTATAAATCTAGTCAATTTTTTTGTTGAAATAATTCTACATGTGTTTTTAAAGTTAACAAATATGGGAATCCTGTCTCCCTTTCTCTGTAGCACATGTATTTTTATATGCACATAGAGAATCCTACCTGGTATCACACGTACATACTTGTGAGGTGGCTGAATTGGCAGATACAAATTGTGAGAAGAGATCACTACTCCTAAACGCTGTTCAAACTGAAAATTCAACCTATGGGTGAGCTTCCTAGTTCAATAACATTATACATAAATCCATGTTCAGTAAAATGAATATCTTTGCATCTGTGGATTATATATATTTCATGATGAATTTCGATTGGCATATATATTGCTACTTTTTTTCTTTTTTTGGTTGTTCAAAACGTTACAAAGCTCTTGACATATCATATTTCATACATTAGATTCAAGTGGGTTATGAACTCCCATTTTTACCCCAAATAAAGATTGCAGAATCACATTGGTTACATATCCACATTTTTACATCATGCCCTATTAGTTAATGTTGTATTCTGCTACCTTTCCTATACTCTATGATCCCCCCTCTTTCCCCCTCCCATCTTCTCTCTCTACCCCATCTACTGTAATTAATTTCTCTCCTTGTTTATTTTCCCATTCCCTTCACAACCTGTTATATGTAATTTTGTATAACAATGAGGGTCTCCCTTCATTACCATGCAATTTGCCTTTTCTCTCCCTTTCCCTCCCACCTCATGTCTCTGTTAATGTAAATCTTTTCTTCCTGCTCTTCCTCCCTGCTCTGTTCTTAGTTGCTCTCATTATATCCAAGAAGACACTTGGTATTTGTTTTTTAGGGATTGGCTAGTTTCACTAAGCATAATCTGCTCTATTACCATCCATTTCCCTGAAAATTCCATGATTTTGTCATATTTTAGTGCTGCGTAATACTCCATGGTGTATAAATGCCACATTTGTTATCCATTCATCTATTGAAGGGCATCTAGGTTGGGTCCACAGTGCAGCAATTGTGAATTGTACTGCTAAGAACATCGATGTGGCAGTATCCCAGAGTTACACTATTTTAAGGTCTTCAGGAAATAGTCCAAGAAGGGCAATAGCTGGGTCAAATTGTGGTTCCATTCCAAGCTTTCCCAGGAATCTCCATACTGCTTTCCAAATTGGCCGCACCAGTTTGTGGGAACAGCTCTCCTCATAGGCCTCATTTGGTCCATCTTCTCTACATTAAGAAGAGAGAGGCTTACTCAGACACAACCCTTCATCCTGACCAGGTTGTTTGCCAGGTTGTTTTGGTCTTTCAGGTCTTTCATAGCTGCCTACATCTTCTCCAAGGATCAAATATGCATGGACCTTTGAGGTTCTCAGCAGGTGGCAGATCCCCTACATTGCTGTATTGCAAGACGAACCCTGTCCCTTCTCTTTTGTAAAGTTAGATTGAGGGAACAGTGTATGGTTAGGGTTAATAACATGTTCAATTTGGGTTCGGAATCATTCTGATTGATGAATAATGGTATTGGGAACCTGCGATATTTATAAAACTATAGAGGTGAAATATAAGTATAAAAACAGAAATCTAGGCAAGATTTGTAGCCCAGAAGGGAATGAGGCCCTTTACTGGGATACTTAGCTTTTAATTATGTTCTGCACGTTTGTCTCAGATAAATTGATAATCAATGGCATAGGACCTTGTACCTTGGAAGATTGATTGTAGAAGAGAACATCCACTCAAATTTGGATAGTCGGTAGGATTAGGAAGAGAGTCGGTAGGTTTAGGAAGAAGAGTGAGTATAAAATTTGGATCAAATGTTCTTTAGCAATACGGTTTCATTTACACAGTGAATGTAAATGTCAGCACATGCGAAGAGTCAGTCACAATGATGAACTGCGGAAAATATAGGAAAGAAGATATCAATAGAGACATTACAAAATCAGGCAATTGTAAAGTGAATGATAGGTTTACACATTTTCAACAGGATCGAGATTGAATACATAATTTTAGGAAGAAACAAATATGTAGTCACCAATAGAAATGACATTTGAAAGCATTATGCAAACTGGAAATGGATGTTTTTAGTAATCCATATTCAACTTCCATTTAGGATTTGGTGCAATCATAAGTGTGACCTTTGCATTTTGTGCCCAGAAAATTATTGTGATAAAATATATATGTAGATCATGTGACATGAGTATTTTTTCAACCATTTCTGTGAGCAATATTTTAAGACATATAAATTAGTATTGGGGGTACAAAGTGGTGTACCCTGTGTCTATGAATATAGAGATAATGCATGAATAGAACATACTGTAAATAAATAATATAACTGGTTCCACTTTAAATAATGGATTGAATTGTTATCTGAAAATATATAAGAAATCATATATTGACATACAATCAATAATTCCAACCAGTTATATATCTAATTGTCATCTTTGGGTTATTGTTCATCATGAAGTGTGTGTGAGTTTTGTATAAAAAGTGATTATGGAAATCGAAAATACTGTGTTTGGAAAGAAGTCTCATGAAATTACCAGTCAAGAAATATGGAGGAATCCATGTGTTCTGAAGCAGGAAGTGATTGAAAGTGAAACAAATGCCTATAAATTTGCTAAATTGTCGATGAAATATATATCCTGTGATGTGCATAAACTGAGGAAATAGTATGTACCAGTGTTGAATATAAGTGAACGTCAAAGTACACATCATGTACCATTGGAATCTACTTGCATTGATGTTAAACTGGGTCAGTTACTGTAAAAATATTAGGATTCGCGTGCATCACTCACCGAAGTTAGTTTTCTTTTTTTTTTAATTTTTATTTATGCTTGTTCAAAACATTACATAGTTCTTGATACATCATATTTGTCACTTTGATTCAAGTGGGTTATGAACTCCCATTTTTACTCCGTATACAGATTGCAGAATCACATCAGTTACACATGCATTGATTCACATATTGCTATACTAGTGTCTGTTGTATTCTGCTGCCTTACCTATCCTCTACTATCCCCCCTACCCTCCCCTCTCCTCCCCTCTTCTCTCTCTACCCCCTCTACAGTAATAAATTTCTCCCCCTTGTATTATTTTTCCCTTTCTTCTTGTATGTAATTTTGTATAACCCTGAGGGTCTCCTTCCATTTCCATGCAATATCCCTTCTCTCTCCCTTTCCCTCCCACCTCTCATCCCTGTTTTAATGTTAATCTTCTTCTCATCCTCTTCATACCTATTCTGTTCTTAGTTAATCTCCTTATATCAAAGAAGACATTTGGCATTTGTTTTGAAGGGATTGGGTAGCTTCACTTAGCATAATCTGCTCTAGTGCCATCCATTTCCCTGCAAATTCTATGATTTTGTCATTTTTTAATGCAGAGTAATACTACATTCTGTATAAATGCCACATTTTTTTAATCCATTCATCTATTGAAGGGCATATAGGTTGGTTCCACAGTCTTGCTATTGTGAATTGTGCTGCTATGTACATTGATGTAGCAGTGTCCCTGCAGCATGCTCTTTTTAGGTCTTTAGGGAATTGACCGAGAAGGGGAATAGCTGGGTCAAATGGTGGTTTCATTCCCAGCTTTCCAAGAAATCTCCATACTGCTTTCCAAATTGGATGCACCAATTTGCAGTCTCACCAGCAATGTACAAGTGTACCTGTTTCCCCACATTCTCACCAACACTTGTTGTTTGAATTCATAATGGCTGCCAATCTTACTGGAGTGAGATGGTATCTTAGGGTGGTTTTGATTCACCTTTCTCTGACTACTGGAGATGGTGAGCATTTTTTCATGTACTTGTTGATTATATGTCCTCCTCTGAGATGTCTGTTGAGGTCCTCGGCCCATTTGTTGATTGGGTTATTTGTTATCTTATTGTTTAATTTTTTGAGTTCTTTGTATACTCTGGATATTAGGGCTCTATCTGAAGTGTGAGGAGTAAAGATTTGTTCCCAGAATTTAGGCTCCCTATTTACCTCTCTTATTGTTTCTTTTGCTGAGAAAAAACTTTTTGCTTTGAGTAAGTCCCATGTGTTGATTCTAGTTATTAACTCTTGTTATTAACTCTTGTGCTATGGATGTCCTATTGAGGAATTTGAAGCCCGACCCCACAGTATGTAGATCGTAGCCAACTTTTTCTTCTATCAGACGCCATGTCTCTGATTTGATATCAAGGCCCTTGATCCATTTTGAGTGAACTTTTGTGCATGCAAGAGAAAGGGATTCAGTTTCATTTTGTTACATATGGATTTCCAGTTTTTCCAGCACCATTTGTTGAAGATGCTATCCTTCCTCCATTGCATGCTTTTAGCTCCTTTATCAAATAGAAGATTGTTGTAGCATTGTGGATTAATCTCTGTGTCCTCCATTCTGTACCATTGGTCCACCCGCCTGTTTTGGTACCAGTACCATGCTGTCATTGTTACTATTGCTCTGAAATTTAGTTTGAAATCTGGTATCGCTATACCGCCTGATTCACACATCCTGGTTAGAATTGCTTTTGCTATTCTGGATCTTTTATTATTCCATATGAATTTCATGATTGCTTTCTCTATTTCTACAAGAAATGCCGTTAGGATTTTGATTGGCATTACATTAAACCTATAGAGAACTTTTGGGAATATCACCATTTTGATGATGTTAGTTCTCCCTATCCATGAACAGTGTATATTTTTCCATCTTCTAAGATCTTATTCTACTTCTCTTTTTAGGGTTCTGTAGTTTGCATTGTATAAATCTTTCACCTCTTTTGTTAGGTGGATTCCCAAGGATTTTAGTTTTATTTTTTGAGGATATTGTGAATGGAGTGTTTTTTTTTTCTCATTTCCGTTTCAGAAGTTTTGTCACTGATATACAGAAATGCCTTTGACTTATGAATGTTGATTTTATATCCTGCCACATTGCTGAAATCATTTCTTACTTCTAGTAGTTTTTTTTGTAGAACCTTTTGGGTCTTCTATATATTGAATCATATCAGCTGCAAGTAGTGATAATTTAAGTTATTCTTTTCCTATTTTCATGCCTTTTATTTCTTTCATCTGTCTAATTGCTCTGGCCAGTGTTTCGAGAACTATATTGAATAGAAGTGGTGGTAGAGGACATCTCTGTCTTGTTCCAGATTTTAGAGGGAATGCTTCAATTTTTCTCCATTCAGAATAATGCTAGCCTGAGGCTTAACATAGATAGCTTTTACAATGTCGAGGTAAATTCCTGTTATCTCTAGTTTTTCAAATGTTTTGAACATAAAGGGATGCTAAGGGTCTATCCTTCTTATTTATTTTTTGCAGAACCAAGCTTTAGTTTTGTAATTTTTTCAATAGTTTCTTTTGTTTCAATTTTATTGTTTTCCGCTCTGATTTCAGTTATTTCTTGCCTTCTGCTACATTTGCTGTTGTTTTGCTCTTCCTTTTCTAGGGCTTTGAGATGAAGTGTGAGCTCATTTATTTGTTGTTCTTTCCTATTTTTGAGGAATGACGTCAAGGTGGTGAATTTCCCTCTTAAAACACCTTTCATTGTGTCCCATAGACTCCGATATGTTGTGTCTGTATTTTCATTTATCTTGAAGAATTTTTTGATTTTCTCATTTATGTCTTCTGTAACACATTAATCATTCAGTAACATGTTGTTCATTTTCAATGTGATGTAGGATTTTTCCTTCCTTCTTTTTCATTGGTTTCCAGATTCATTCCATTATAATCCAATAAAATTCATGGTATTAAGTCCACCCTTTATATTTACTGAAGGTTGCTCTATGGCATAATATATGGTCTATTTTTTAGAAGGATCCATGTGCTGCTAAAAAATATTATATCCACTTGATGATGGTTGATATATTCTATATATGTCAGTTAAGTCTAGGTTATTTATTGTGATATTGAGTTCTATAGTATCTTTATTCAACTTTTATTTGGAGGATCTGTCCAATGGTGAGAGAGGTGTGTTGAAGTCACCCATAATTATTGTGTTGTGGGCTATTTGATTCTTGAACTTGAGGAGAATTTGTTTTATGAACGTCACAGCACCATTTAATGGTGCGTAAATATTGATAATTTTTATGTCTTGTTGGTGAATGGTTCCTTTTAACAGTATATAATTTCCTTCATTATCCCTTTTGATTAAATTAGTCTTGAAGTCGATTTAATTCGATTTGAGGATGGCCACCACTGCTTGCTTATAAGGACCGTGTGCATGGTATATTTTTTCCCAACCTTTCACCTTCAGCCTGTGTATGTCTTTTCCATTCAGATATGTCTCCTGGAGGCAACATATTGTTGGATTTGTTTTTTGAATCCAAGTTACAAGCCTATGTTGCTTTATTGGAGAGTTTAAGCCATTAATGTTTAGAGTTACTATTGATATATGGTTTCTACTGCCAGCCATGTTTGAATATTTATCGCCTTTTTAAATTTACTTTGTTTCTCCATGATTAGCTTTTCCCCCGCCCTCTGTCATTACTGAGGCACTTCCCACTGATGGTTTTGGTTGTTGTTTTTCATTTCTTTCTCGTGTAGTGTTTTGCTCAAGACACTTTGCATTGGTGGTTTTCTGGCTGCAAATTCTTTTAGCTTTTGTTTATCATGAAAGATTTTTATTTCGTTGTCGTACCTGAAGCTGAATTTTGCTGTATACAGAATTCTTGTTTGGCATCGATTGTCTTTCAATGTTTGAAATACGTTGTTCCAGGATCCTCTCACTTTCAGTGTCTGTGATGAAAAATAGGTTGCTAACCTTATTGGTTTACCCCTGAATGTAATCTTCCTCCTTTCTCTTGAAGCTTTTAATGTTTTCTCTTTGTTCTGTATATTGGATAGCTTCATAACAATGTGTCTTGGCGTTGGTCTACTGTGATTTTGTGTGCTCTGTGTCCTGTAAGCATTTTCAATTTGTATATCCATTTCCTTTTTTATTTCTGGAAAATTTTCTGTAATTATTTCATTCAACAGGTTACTCATTCCCATGGTTTGAATCTCTGTACCTTCCTCTAACCAGATGACTCATCAGTTTGGTTTTTTTATGTTATACCATATCTCTTGGATGTTTTTCTCGTGATTTTTTACCAGCCTTTCTGTGTTGGCTAGACTCTTTTCAAGATGATATATTTTGTCTTCATTATGTGACATTCTGTCTTCTACTTGCTCCACTCGGTTAGTGATACTCTCAATTGAGTTTTTAATTTGGTTTATCGTTTCCTTCATTTCTAGAATTATTCTTTGAATATTTATAATCTCTATCTCCTGATAAAGAAGATTAACTTCTTCTTTTATCTGTTTATGTAATTCATTTTCAATGTGTTCTTTCATTGTATTTATTTGCTCTCTCGTATCCTCTTTAAGGTTCCATTTCATCTGTCTAAGGTATTCCTTGAGTTCTTTATATGACCATTTTTCTGATAAATCTAGGTCCTCCTGAATATTAAGGTTATCCTTCATTGTTTGTACTCCTTTTCTTTCTTGCTTTTTGATGCTGCTCATGTTACTTCTTGTTCTGTTTGAGTGCTGAGTTACTTCTTATTCTTATAAATTTATTTGAAGATTGGGAGGAAAGATATTAGAAGGGATGGGAAGAAGTCACTAAAGAGAATGAGAATAGGCAGGTAAAATTCAAGGATGGGGGAATAAGAAAATTGAAAAGAAATGAAAAGACAAAAGAAAAAAATAGAAAATAAAGAAAGAAATAAATTTTTTAAAAAATAATAATGATAATTAAAAAATGAAAATTAAAATGTAAAATAATAATAATAATAGTAAAATTAAAAAAATAAAAACATTAAAATAAGTTAAAGAACAACACAAAAAATTTAAATGAAAGAAAAAAAAAATAAAAATAAAATAATAATAATAATAATACATGCAGTCATAGAGTTCAATTAACTTCTCTTCCAGTAGGTGGAGCTGTGCTCACTGGGCCAAGCTTCTCCTCTCAATAGGTGGGAACCAATCACTGTGCAGCAGCTCTTCCTCCCAGACTGGGTGGATCTCTAATCCTGAGTGCCTAGGACCTTCTCTAGTGTTTCCTCAAGCCAGGCTCCGCTCAACTGTGACGCTCACCACAATACTTGCTACACCGTCAGGTCTCTGCTCCTGGTAGCCCTGTTTTCATCAACGCTTGGCACTCTCTCCCTGTTTGCCTCCCTCAGACCCTAAGTTTGTAGAGCTTGGGGCTGGGAACCCCCAGCGAATTTGCTTGCTCTCTGGTATCCATGCCCACATTAGCTGGTGTAAGAGACCTCAGTTGTCAGCACTGGTAGGAGCGGTAGCCAGGAATTCCACGCCACAAGTCCCACAGCACACATGATTCCCTCGGTCTGGCCATCTTTCTCACGGGAGACCTGGGAGGGCCCCTTAAGGGAGAGCTGGGAGGGGCCCTTAATGTTTCCCCGCTGTGTGGAGAGAGATGCATAGGGAATTACACACCTGTCATACTGGTTTCAATGAAGTTATCTCCTCTGCCCATGACATAAGTTCTCTTCCACGGTGGTATCCCATGCAAATGGTGACCATTCGTTCCTTTTGCCAGGTGACCAATGCAATGGATGGGTCCTGACTGTGTCTCCAAAGCCCCATTTCAATCCAGTGGCCTTTTACCTCTGTAAATTCAGAAGGGCCGACCAGTTATTTCAGAGGGAACGTTAGTTCTGAGTCACAAGAAGCAGGCAAATCTGAGCTTCTATGCAGCCGATCCGGTCTCTGTGTGTTTTCTCAGGGGCCCAGACTGTTCGCACCAGATCCACGTCAGGTCAGCATTGCCTAGTGATTCTGAACAAACAGCATTTAGACAGTTTACGACTCCCTATGCCTGCACAGCTAATGAGGTCAGATACTTGATTTCTCCATGTCCGCCACCATGTTGGATCTCCTATATTGCTACTTTTTAATGTCTGTGCGTGTGCGTGTGTGTGTGTGTATATATATATATATATATATATATATATATATATATCAATATAAGATTTCTTATATATTTTTAGATATCAATTCAATTCATTATTTAAAGTGGAACCAGTTATATTATTTATTCACAGGATGGTCTATTCATGCATTATCTCTATATTCATAGACACAGGGTACACCTCTGTGTACCCCTAACACTAATGTATATGTCTTCAAAATATTGCTCCCAGAAATGGTGGAAGAAATACTCATGTCAACTGATCCACATATATATTTTATCACAGTAAAATTATGAACAAAAAATGTAAAGGTCACACTTATGATTGTACCGAAGCCTAAAAGAAAAGTGAAAATGTTTAACTAAAAACATCCATGTGAAGGTTGCCTAATGCTCTCAAATGTCAATCCTATTGGTGACAACATATTTGTTTCTTCCAATGATTATATATTCAAATTAAACCCTGTTGAAAATGTCTAATCCTATAACTCACTTTATACTTTGCCTGATTTCATAATGTCTCTATTGATACCTGCTTTCCTACTTATTTTCTCCAGTTCATCATTGTGACTGACTCTTCATATGTGCTGACATTTTCATTCATTCTCTAACCGAAACCCTATTGCTAAAGAACTTTTGGTCCAAATACTATACTCACTCTTCTTCCTAAACCTACCGACTATCTTCCTAATCCTACCGAGTATCCATTTTTGACTGGATGTTCTCTTCTACATTAAATCTACCAAGGTACAAGGTCCTGTGCTTCAAATCATACCTAGATTTCTGTTTCCATACTTATATTTCACCTCTATGTTCTTGTAATTATCGCAAGTTCCCAATACCATTATTCATCGCACAGAATGATTCCTAACCCAAATTGAACCTGTTATTAATCCTAAACATACACTGTTCCCTCAATCTCATTTTACAGAAGAGCAGCGACAGAGTTGTTCTTAAAATACAGGGAATTAGGGGACCTTCCACCTGCTGAAAACCTCAAAGTTCCATGCAGAAATGATACCTGGAGAAGTTGTAGGGAGGTATGAAAGACCTGAGAGAGCAAAAGTCCTATTCCATTGCAAACAACCTGGTCAGGATAAAGGGATGTGTCTGAATCAGCCTCTCTCTACTTATGTTAGAGAAGATGGACTAAACCAGACCTGTGTGGAGAGCTGTTCCCAGGTGCCTATGGTTGATATACCATTCTAACTTGTGCAAGTGTTCCAGGAAGTAGGAGCAGCCTCCATCTCATGGGACCCTTGGAAGCAAGTGTTAGGACAAACTGGTTGCCAAGGCAGTGACCTCATTCATTCAATTCCAAAGAAAGTGACATACCTCATTTCCTTGGTGATGGAACTCTATGATCTTTGTATTCTAGTGGCCAGGCACCCAGACGCTATCCCATTCCCAGTCACAGTGGTCTCACTTGTTTGGATTTACCAAGGACAGAGTCAGTATTTCTTGGTACCTACTAATGTGAGGATGGCCAAATGCCAGGAGAGCACTGAAGAGGTACCTTTTCTGAGAAAGCGAGTAGTGGCTCACCACTTTTTCCTGACAACTTCACAGAGTTAGCCAAGGAAACCAGACCTGAGAGAGGACAGACTATTTCGAAGGAATATAGTATGGCCGAGCAGTTAGAGGACACTCCAGATAGTCACAGATCTACTTGGGGGAAGGAGGTGCCATTGTGGGAGTGGGTGTGGGTTTGTGGTTTTGTCTCATGTTCTAACAAAAGGTAGGAATGGCGGTTTGTTTGGATTGAAGTGGACTGTTTCGAGTAAGTCATTTGACAAGGTGAGTGTTTCTATGTTTGTGTATCCGACTATGTCCATTGTTGTAGACATTAGAAAAGAGAATGCATTAATGGATGTGTCCTGTCTAGTATAAATCTTACCATAATTCATCCTGCTCAATTTATGAATGGACTGCACCTTGTCTTATCGATGGGCAACACCTGCTATCATCCTAAGTTCCTGTTTTCTCCCTGAATTCTGGCCAGTCTCCAGAATAGGCTCAGGGATTTGTGTCCAAGATATGTACCACCTCCAAGCTCTGTGACATGGCCATATACTGGATAGCTGAAGAGAATGGAGATCATCTCAGAAAACTCAGATATCAGTGTGACCAGGAAAGTCTCAGTGGAGAAACCCTGCTTTGGGCCTTTTGCTTACCTTATGTTCTGTTGCCCTGAATGTCAGGAAGGTCTTTGCCTCAGGCCACCCCTTTGTGAAGCCTGAAGAAAACAGTTTTAAATTTGAAATGAATAGGCATCACCTGTGGCTCTTTGCTTAATTGCTTTGGAAAGGGATGTGTCTGAATTAGCCTCTTGGCCTTGTATGTGGCTGTGATTTTTATTCTCAGCACATGATGGATCCAAAGAATGATCGCATGTGCGCATCCAAAACCAAAATGGCCAAAAGATCAGTCATTGTGGATGAAGTCTCTCGCCTTCTTCTGTTAGGTTCCTGACATCCATCAAGTGAGAATACTGATCCTTTGGGTCAAATGAGTTCTTGAAATCTTTGCCGAGGTGCTTGGCTTTTCTCATGACTCTATTTCACATAAATATTCCATACCTGAAAGTCAGTAGGCCTCAAATTGGAGAAACAGAGCAGCATGAACGGCAGGCTTATTTGACCACTCCTGGTTCATATTAAGAGTGTCCAGGCCACCCTGACTTTAGGCAAATGAGGGGCAAGTGAGCTTATTTTGGACACTACCAATGGCTGCACCCCTCATGGAAACCTCCAGCCAGAGGTCATGATGAGTGACTATATGGAAGAAGATAAGGGCCATGTGGGAGTGTTTTGGTTTTAATTGTGGTCATTTGTGTGGCGGTTGGAAGAAATGTCTGGGTCCACCTGGGCTTGAACTCTGGTGTGATTCCCCATAGAGACTGAGTTCTGGAACTCACCTCAGAGAAGTATTGCCATGAATTGTTTTGGGATTTTAGGAGGCCACGCATGAGAGTTGCCCTTGGAAACTGAGATCTGGCTTTCCACAGAGCACTGGGAATCTCAGCCAGGATATCACATGATATAATTGTGAAAAACTTGCAGCCATAGTTGAGAGTCAAAACACACATGGACCTCACATTTTACACCTCAATGTGCCTGGCTTCATGTGACCTTTTCCCCACTCTTTGGGAAGCCTTGCCTGTGAGAGTTCTCCAGAGTTTTCATTTAAATTAGCTTCCTCAACATTTAGTGGTTCCTGAATGAATTGAAACCCAGAGTTTCTCCAACTTCATCCTTGAAAAATGGCTTGATAAATACCATGAATTTTTGGAAGTTCCCACAACCAGGTGGCACTGGAGAACATTTGGATGTCCTGTTGCTGATCATGAGTATACCAGACAATGCCTTGATTGACTGGGTTTCATGAAAATGGTGTAGAACAGAGATGCCAGTAAGTTGGAGCCTGCTGAGTAGTGGCCCTAGAGCAGTGGTGGGCAGGTGTGTGATGAAACATCAGTGGTAGGGCCATGAGGATCTACCATTGGATTCCAAATGGCTTGTGACTGACATGGTGCAGCCAGCATTCCCTTATATGTAAAGGCATCTTGTTATATGGTGAGGTTTCAGGGCAATGTTCTGAATCAGGTTGATATGGACGAGGGGGCAATGGGCCAAGCTAGGAGGGATAGAAACCTGGTTGGTGCATTCTCCTGCAGACCCTGACCCAACACACGTGACAGAACTCCCTCCAGCAATATGTCCCAGTTGAGCTCCTGGTATTTCGTGAAGCAAATACCAAACTCCCAGTGCAGCAGGAAAAACACCACAAAAAGTGTAGGAGGACCAAATGGCTTCACAGTCAACACGGAGAGACACTTAGTCCTCAGTGGTCACAGTTTACCTACAAAGAGAGGATTCAGCATTGCTGCCTCATGTTCATTGGAAAATAAGAAACCAAGTCCTTCAGGTCACATAGATGCAGAACCAGCTTTGATGGTCTCACTACTAAAGAAGCCAAATCTCCTGACAACAACATATATTTCAAGTGCCCAATCTCAGAGGCAGTTTCTCAAAAAGTTTTTAGGCTCTCAGAGCTCCCTGTTTGTGTTGTGTTTACCCTGTCCCTTACTTTTGGAAACTCCTCTACCACCTTCCATGGTTATGAACTCTTGAGCATTTTCCATTCCAGATATGTATTCACTGATTCTCTAACTCTTCTCCTCTAATTATGTTTTACCTGGGGTGAAGGTAATGTCAAGGCATTTTTCTGGATGAGAGTGAGAGGATATCAGACCTTAACAGATATTTGTGAAGCACATATTTGCTTACACATTGAATTCATTTTTCAATTTTCCTTTTGAAATACTGAATCCCTGACACTAACCCATACCTACTAGAATCAGACAACTCATCCTAATATAATGGAGAAAAATAACCCAAACAGAATAGAAATTCAAGCAGTTCAGAGGAGGCATCTTGTATAGTTGGACTTGCCTTTTGCATTATATAAGGTAGGAGTTATAAATCTAGTCAATTTTTATTTGAAATAGTTCTCCATGTGTTTTTAAAGATAACAAATGTGTGAAATCCTGTTTCCCTTTCTCTGTAGCCAATTCACACAAGTATATTTATATGCACATATAGAATCCTACCAGGAATCCCACGTACATTTTTGTGAGGTTTCTCACTTGGCAGATTCAAATTGTGAGAAGAGATCACTCCTCTTAAACGCTGTTAGAAATGAAGATTCAAACTATAGGGGAGCTTTCTAGTAGAACAACATTATACATATACTCATGTTCAGTAAAATAATTATTTTTGCATCTGTGGATGATATATATTTACTGATGAATTTTGATTTTCATATATATTGCTGCTTTTTAATGTCTGTGTGTAGTTTGTGTGTGTGTGTGTGTGTGTGTGTATATATACACACACACTATTCAGATTTTTAATATATAAAATATATGTGTCTTATATACACTTTCTAAATTCATTCATGTTCATGTATATGGATTTATAATCAACTTTTCACAAGATTATTTTCCGAAATATTCATCCACCTGAAATACATATTTGTTTCCTAGTACTGAAAACAAACTTCAGTGAATGGTGCCTACAAATTCTAATAATTTTACAGTAACTGACCCAGTTTACCACCAATGCAAGTAGATTCCTATGGGACATGATATGTAATTTGAGGTTCATTTTTATTCAACACTGGTACATTATTATTTCTTCAGTTTTTGCATATCATACGATATATATTTCATCCACAAGTTCACAAATTTACAGGCATTTGTTTCAACTTTAATCAATTCCTGTTTCAGAACACAAGTATTATCAGGGTTTCTGAACTCGTCTTTTCATGACGCTTCTTTCCAAACAAGTTATTTTCGATTTCCATAATCACTGGTGAAGTAAAACTCACACCCTTCGTGATAAACCAAAACACTAATATTACCATTATATGTATACCATTTTGGAAAGAATGATTGTATATCAATATAAGATTTCCTGTAATTTTTCAGATATCAGTTCAATCCATTATTTATAGTTGGAACAAGTTATACTATTTATTCACAGTATTTTCTATTCATGCTTTATCTTTATATTCATAGACACAGTGTACACCTCTTTGGACCCCCAATACTAATTTTACGTCTTCAATATATTGCTACCAGAAATGGTGGAAGAAATACTTATGTCACCTGATCTACATATACATTTTATCACAGTAATATTCTGAAAAAAAATGTAAAGGTCACACTTATGACTGTACCAAAGCCTAAAAGGAAAGTGAACATGGATTAATAGAAACATCCATGTCCATGCTGCCTAATGCTCTCAAATGTCAATCCTATTGGTGACAACATATTTGTTTCTTCCTAAGATTATATATTCAAACTCAACCCTGTTGAAAATGTCTAATCCTATCACTCACTTTATATTTTGCCTGATGCAATAATGTCTCTATTGATATCTGCATTTCTACATATTTTCCCAGTTTATCATAGTGACTGACTCTTCATATGTGCTGACATTTACATTCACTCTCTAACCGAAACCATATTGCTAAAGAACTTTTGGTCTAAATCCTATAATCACTCTTCTTCCTAAACCTACCGACAATCTTTCTAAACCTACTGACTATCCCTTTTTGACTGGATGTTCTCTTCTACGTTCAATCATCCAAGGTACAAGGTCCTATGCCATTGTATATTGAATTATCTGAGACATCTTTAGAGAACATAATTCAAGCTAAGTATCCAAATCAAGGGCCCAATGCCCTTCTGGGTTTCAAATTATACCTAGATTTTTATTTTCATACTTATATTTCACCTCTACATTCTTGTAAATCTCACAGGTTGCCAATACCATTATTCATCGCACAGAATGATTCCTAACCCAAATTGAACCTGTTATTAACCCTAAACATACACTGTTCCCTCAATCTCATTTTACAGAAGAACAGGGACGGAGTTGTTCCTACAATACAGGAAAGTAGGGGACCTTCCACCTGCTGAAAACATCAAAGGTCCATACAGAAATGATACCCGGAAAAGTTATAGGCAGCTATGAAGGACCTGAGAGAGCAAAAGTCATCTTCCATGGCAAACAACCTGGTCAGGATGAAGGGATGTGTCTTAATCAGCCTCTCTCTTCTTATTGTAGAGAAGATGGACCAAATCAGGCCTGTGTGGAAAGCTGTTCACGGGTGCCTATGGTTGATATACCATTCTAACTTGTGAAAGTGTCACAGGCAATAGGGGCAGCCTCCATCTCATGGGACCCTTTGAAGCAACTGTTAGGAAAAAGGGGTGCCAAGGCAGTGGCCTCTTTCAGTTCCAAAGAAAGTGACATATCTAATTTCCTTGGTGATGAAACTCTCTGAACTTGCTATCCAAGAACCAAGACACAGAGAGGCAATCCCAGTCCAAGTCCCTGTGGGCTCACTTGATTGGATTTTCCAAGGACAGAGTCAGTCTTTCTCGGTACCTAATGATGTGAGTATAGCGAAATACCAGGAGAGCACTGAAGAGGTACTTTTCCTGAGAAAGCAGGTAGTGGCTCGCAACTTTTTCCTGACAACTTTACAGAGTTGGTCAAGGAAAGCAGATCTGATAGAGGACACGCCATTTCGGGGGAACATAATATGGCCCACCAGTCAGAGTTAACTCCGGAGAGTCACAGACCTACTTGAGGGAAGGAGGTGCCTTTGGGAGTGTGGGTTTGTTGTTTTGTCTCATATTCTGAGAATAGGTAGAGAAGGCGGTTTGTTTGATTTGGAGTCAACTGTTTCTAGTAAGTCGTTTGACAGAATGAGTGTTTCTATGTCTGTGTATCCCACTGTGTCCGTGGTTGTAGACATGAGAAAAGAGAATGCAACAATGGATGTGTCCTGTCTAGTAGAAAGCTTCCCATTATGCATCCTGCCTAATTTATGAATGGAGTGCGGCTTGCCTTATGGATGAGCAATACCTATTACCTTCCTAAGTCCCTGTTTTCTTCTGAATTCTGGCCACTCTCCAGAATAGGCTCATGGTTTTGTGTCCAAGATATGCAACAACTCCAAGGTCTGTGACATGGCCATGTACAGGATAGCTGAAGGGAATGGCCAGCATCTCAGAAAACTCAGATATCAGTGTGACCAGGAAAGTCTCAGTGGATATACCCTGCTTTTGGCCTTTTGCTTACCTATTGTTCTGTTGCCCTGAATATCAGGAAGGTCTTTGCCTCAGGCCACCCCTTTGTGAAGCCTGAAGGAAACAGTTTTCAAATGGAAATGAATGGGCATCACTTGTGGCTCTTTCTTAGTTGCTTTGGAAAGGGATGTGTCTTAATTAGACTCTTGGCCTTGTATGTGGCTGTGACTTTGATTCTCAGCAGCTGATGGATCTAAAAATGATCCCATGTGTGCATCCAAAACCATAATTGCCAAAAGATCAGTCATTGTGGATGAAGTCTCTCGTCTTCCTCTGTTAGGATCCTGACCTCCATCAAGTGAGAATAGGTATTCCTTGGGTCAAATGAGTTCTTCAAATCACTGCAGAGGTGCTTAGGTTTTCGTATGACTCCAAATCACATAAAGAATCTATACTTGAAAGTCAGTAGGCCTCAAATTGAAGAAACAGAGCAGTATTAACGGGAGGCTTATTTGATCACTCCTGGTTCACAGAAAGGGTGTCCAGGCCAACATGACTTTAGGCAAATGAGGGGCAAGGGAGTTTATTGGACACTGTCTTTGGGTGAGCCCTTCATGGAAACCTCCAGACAGAGGTTACGATGAGTGACTATATGGAAGAAGATGAGGACCATGTTTGAGTGTTTTGTTTTTAATTGTGGTCATTTGTGTGGTGGTTGTAAGAAATATCTTCGTCCACCTGGGCTTGAACTCTGTTGGGATTTCCCTTAGAGACTGCGTTCTGGAACTGAACTCAGAGAAGTATTGCCATGAATAGAAATACAAGCAGTTTAGAGGAGGCATGGTGTATATTTGGACTTGCCTTTTGCATGATACAGAGTAGGAGTTAAATCTAGTCAATTTTTTGTTGAAATAGTTCTCCATGTGTTTTTAAAGTTAAAAAATTGTGAATTCCTGTCTCCCTTTCTCTGTAGCCTATTCAGCACATATATTTTTATATGGATATATAGAATCATACCTGGTACCACACATACATTCTTGTGAGGTGGATGAGTTGGCAGATACAAATTGTGAGAAGAGATCACTCCTACTTAACCGTGTTGGAACTGAATATTCAACCAATGGGTGAGCTTGCTAGTTGAACAACATTATACATAAATCCATGTTCAGTAAAATGAATATTTTTGGATCTTTTTATGATATATATTTTATGAAAATTTTGATTGACATATATTTTGCTATTTTTTTTTCTGTGTGTGTGTGTGTTTTGTGTCATTCGCCTGTTCTGTAAAACAACTTCAGAGAGAGAGGTTAATAATTCATGCAAAGCTCTGATGGAGGTATCTAATATCTTAGTTTTGGTCTATTGCTTCTTCTAATTGGGTCATTTGTTGTGTCCCATGGACGAGGGCAGTGGTTCCTGTGCCGACCCCTGAAGCAACTCCTATTCCGAATAGGATGGCTAAAGTGAGGGATATATGTTCCCAGTGGAAACGGGTTGTATGCCCCTCTATTTCATTTCATCATGACAGAGCACTCTGGGAAACATCTGCACCATTACACAATTAATCACATCTGTTGACAATTTCTTTAAAACATAAACAATGTTTAATTATATACAATTATGCTGTTGTAGGGACGGACAAGGCAAGGCACCTAAGATAGCAACGAAGACAGGGAAACCGTCCTATTTGGTTGCAAAGAGATTCAGAGGGCATTGCTTCTGTTGTAATCAAATATTCTCCTGAAACTCAAGTTTAGGTAGTTTCAGAATTTTGTACCCAACATGTAAGGGAAGGGGCTCAGAAGTTCACAGTCTTCAGAAGTTCAAAAAAGCCGTTGTTGTTTCTGTTTTTACCTCAGTTCTGGGCAAGTTAACTTTTCAAGGACACCTGGGAGGGAAAGAGCTTTTTCCTACATTTCTTATTTTTCGCCCCTGACAGCTGTTACCATGGAGCCCTGATGGTAACTTCTTTATCTTAGAAATATAGCCATCTCTGTAAAGCCCCAGCTCATGGCCAGAGGCCTTGTTCATATATTTTGTGGAAAACAAGTAATGGGGTGTCTAGCATAGAAGTGCTTATTTTTTTAGCCAGTGGCCAAGTAGAACAAGGCAACACTAAAAGAGGAAGTTTATCTACATTGAACTCTTTTATAGGGACTCTTTTGCTGAAAGTCCTAAAGTCAGCCATGGTGAAGACTTCTGTAGAAAGTCAGTTAAGAATTTTCTGTAGGCCTGGTACAGAAGGGGAAGACAGGGAAGGTGGGGCTGACAGCAGCTCCGAGGATCTGAGAATAAGGAAGGAGAGATGTAAAAGAATAATGGGAAAGGGGTTTGGGATTTTCCTAGCAACAAATACTTGAGCTGTACAACAGGTAGAGCAGAGGGGAAGACAAGAGTGAGTATCCCAAAATGCATGTGAGGGACTTTAAATTTTTAGTAAACTGTTTTCAGTGATGACAAAGCAACTTTAAAGGCCATTTTCATTACATCTTTGATAGGAGTCTGAGAGCTCTCCTCAGCTAGTTTCAGCTTTGTGTTAGCTGGTAAGAGGACCTGGTGGGACCCGGGGCGGGCACGGACAGGAGAAGAGAGGAGTGAGTCGGTGGATGGTAACCTGAGTACCTGCTACTTCAGCAAGATGGCGATGGTCTGAGAACCAGCAGAGATTTGGGTTTTTGATCTAATAATTGGAGGGGAGAAATCAGGTTGCTGAGGTGAGAGTGACAGCAGAGACTCTGGAGCACAAGGCTGAAGGTGAGGATTGATTGGATAAGCATAGTTCAGGATATGAGTGAAGGATGGAAAAGGCATGCCGATAGGGGAATCTCCTTTCACCCTTTTGAGCACTTGCAGAAGTTAAAAAGGTCTCACAGGGCTGGGGATGTGGCTCAATTGTAGCACGCTCGCTTGGCATGCGTGCGGCCCGGGTTCGATCCTCAGCACCACATACAAACAAAGATGTCGTGTCCAGCAAAAAACTAAAAAATAAATATTAAAAATTCTCTCTGTCTCTCTCTCTCTCTCACCTCTCTCTTTAAAAAAAATGGTCACGCAGAATTTGAGGGTCAAGAGACCCCTCTGGGGGCCATCGGTTTTGGTTATCTAATTGGTAATATGGCCAATGCTGTGTACTGAATTTGATGAGGAGTTTGTGTTCCATCAGGCAGCCCCTGTATGCTCACATCCCCATGACGTACAGCAAAAGTCTGCCAGGCATTCTGGGATTACTAAAAAGGAGTGATGGATTTTTCCTTTCCCCAGGTCCATGATCCTCTTAGTTATACAAGTCCGATATTTACTGCCATTAGCCCCTTGAACTAGAGACCTTTTATTTGATAGAGGGCCCAATGGGGCCTTAAGGGCTGAGTTTATTGCCCCTGTATCCACTTCAAAGTTTACTGGTGTCTCCTCCACTTCAAAAGATACGCTGAGCTCAGGGAGGGGATCTGAGCCCCGACTTTCGTAGTCATGCTGAAGAGTCAGAATGGCTGGCTGGCGTGGCTGCCTCTTTCTAGGGCACTCTTGAACCCAGTGTCCTCTTTCTTTACAGTAGGCACATTGATCTGAGGTCAGGGGTGGCCTCTGGCGTGGGACCAGGTATCCCTTCCTGTCTCCCTGTTTCTTAATTTCTGGCCTTTTTGTTATTGTGACCGGGACCTTAGTCAACTCCTTAGTCTGTCTTTTGTTTCTTTTATCCTCCTTTTGCTCCCTTCTCTTCCTCAGTTTCTCTCTTATAGTATACTTTCTGGGCTTCTCTGACTAAATCTCTCAAAGTCATATCTTGTAATCCATCTAAGCATTGTAACTTTCTTTAAATATCCAAGGCAGCATGCCCAATAAAGGCCATTGTGACAGATGATTTTTGATCCTCTGCATGAGGATCGAAAGGAGTATATCTCCTATATGCCTCCGTAATTCTCTCTAGAAACATAGAGGAAGATTCATCAGGCCCGCAGGCGTGGTACCCACGTCACCCCAAATGGAGTAGGGAAAGAGCAGTGCCACTGCCTGCACCCAGATCAGGCCCAGCCACCAGCTGGTGTGGTAGTCACGTCACCCAAATTGTAGTAGGGGCCAAGCAGGCCGCCCCCCCGCGCCCACCACAAAAGCAGACCTGTGACTGACCTTTGGAACAGGCCCAGCGGCCTGCCACCATGGTAGACATGACACCCCAATTGGAGTAGTGGCAGAGCAGAGCTTTCTCCCGCGCCCAGTACAAGCACAACGGCCCACCAGCGTGGTAGTCACGTCAACCCAATTGGAGTAGGGGCAGAGCAGAGTCTTTGCCCGCACCCGGAACAGGCCCAGCGATCTGCCAGGATGGTAGTCACGACACCCCAATTGCAGTAGGGCCAAAGCAGAGCCACCACCCGCTCCCGCAAGGTAGGCAGACCTGCAACTGACCGGCGGAACAGGACTAGCGGCCTGCAAGCACAGCAGACACATCAACCCATTTGGTTCTTTGAAAAAATAAAAAAAAATCTACAGACCCTTAGCCATGCTAATGAAGACAAAAAGAGAGAGAACTCAAATTACTAGCATACAGGATGAAAAAGACAATATCATAACAGATATTTCAGATATACAGAAGATAATCCGAAATTATTTTGAATCTTTGTACTCTAATAAAATAGAAGACAGTGAAGGCATCGATAAATTTCTTAAGTCATATGATCTGCCCAGATTGAGTCAGGAGGATATAGACAACCTAAACAGACCAATATCAATTGAGGAAATAGAAAAAACCATCAAAACACTACCAAGTAAGAAAAGCCCAGGACCTGATGGGTATACAGCAGAGTTTTACAAAACCTTTAAAGGGGAACTAATACCAATACTTTTCAAGCTATTTCAGGAAATTGAAAAAGAGGGAGAACTTCCAAATTCATTCTATGAGGTCAACATCACTCTGATTCCTACACCAGACAAAGACACTTCAAAGAATGAAAACTACAGACCAATATCTCTAATGAGCCTAGAGGCAAAAATCCTCAATTAAATTCTGGCAAATCAGATACAAAAGCATATCAAAAAAATTGTGCACCATGATCAAGTAGGATTCATCCGTGGGATGCAAGGCTGGTTCAATATACAGAAATCAATAAATGTTATTCATCACATCAATAGACTTAAAAATAAGAACCATATGATCATCTTGATAGATGCAGAAAAAGCATTCGACAAAGTACAGCATCCCTTTATGTTCAAAATTCTAGAAAAACTAGGGATAACAGGAACATACCTCAATATTGTAAAAGCAATCTATGCTAAGTCTCAGGCTAGCATACTTCTGAATGGAGAAAAATTGAAGGCATTCCCCCTAAAATCTGGAACAAGACAGGTATGCCCTCTTTCACCACTTCTGTTCAACATAGTTCTCGAAACACTGGCCAGAGCAATTAGAGAGATGAAAGAAATTAAAGGCATATAAATAGGAAAAGAAGAACTTAAATTATCAGTATTGCAGATGACATGATTCTATTCCTAGCAGACCCAAAAGGGTCTACAAAGAAACTAATAGAGCAAATAAATGAATTCAGCAAAGTGGCAGGGTATAAAATCAACACTCATAAATCAAAGACATTCCTGAATATCAGTGACAAATCCTCTGAAACGGAAATGAGGACAACCACTCCATTCACAATATACTAAAAAAAAAATAATTGGGAATCAACCTAACAAAAGAGGTGCAAGTTTTATACAAGGAAAACTACAGAAACCTAAAGAGAAAAATAGAGGAAGATATTAGAAGATGTAAAAATGTACCCTGTTCATAGATAGACAGAACTAACATCATCAAAATGGCGATATTACTAAAAGTTCTCTATAGGTTTAATGCAATGCCAATCAAAACCCAACGGCATTTCTTGTAGAAATAGAGAAAGCAATCATGAAATTCATATGGAAAAATAAAAGACCCAGAATAGCAAAAACAACACTAAGCAGGAAGTGTGAATCAGTCAGTATAGCGATACCAGACTTCAAACTATACTGCAGAACAATAGTAACAAAAATAGCATGGTACTGGTACCAAAACAGGTGGGTGGACCAATGGTACAGAATAAAGGACACAGAAACCAATCCAAAAAATACAACTATCTTACATTTGATAAAGGGGCTAAAAGCATGCAATGGAGGAAGGATAGCATCTTCAACAAATGGTGCTGGGAAACCTGGAAATCCATATGTAACAAAAAGAAACTGAATCCCTTTCTCTCGCCATGCACAAAATTTAACTCAAAATGGATCAAGGAGCTTGATATCAAATCAGAGACATGGTGTCTGATAGAAGACAAAGTTGGCTACGATCTACATACTATGGGGTCGCCTCCAAATTCATCAATAGAACACCCATAGCACAAGCGTTAATAACTAGAATCAACACATGGGACTTACTCAAACTAAAAAGGTTTTTTCTCAGCAAAAGAAACAGTAAGAGAGGAAAATAGGGAGCCCACATCCTGGGAACAAATCTTTCCTCCTAACACTTCAGAGAGAGCACTAATATCCAGAGTATACAAAGAACTCAAAAAATTAGTCAATAAGATAACAAATAACCCAAACAACAAACGGGCCAAGAACCTGAACAGACACTTCTCAGAGGAGGACATACAATCAATCGACAAGTACGTGAAAAAATGGTCACCATCTCCAGCAGTCAGAGAAATGTGAATCAAAACCACCCTAAGATTCCATCTCACTCCAGTAAGATTGGCAGCCATTATGAAGTCAAACAATAACAAGTGCTGGCAAGGATCTGGGGAAACAGGTACACTTGTATATTTCTGGTGGGACTGCAAATTGGTGCAGGCAAATGGGAAAGCAGTATGGAGATTTCTTGGAAAGCTGGGAATGGAACCACCATTTGACCCAGTTATTCCCCTTCTCGGTCTAAAACCTAAAGACCTAAAAAGAGCATGCTACAGGGACACTGCTACATCGATGTTCATAGCAGCACAATTCACAATAGCAAGACTGTGGAACCAACCTAGATGCCCTTCAATAGAAGAATGAATGAAAAAAATGTGGCATTTATACACAATGGAGTATTACTCGGCATTAAAAAATGACAGAATCATAGAATTTGCAGGGAAATGGATGGCATTAGAACAGATTATGCTAAGTGAAGCTAGCCAATCCCTAAAAAACAAATGCCAAATGTCTTCTTTGATATAAGGAGAGTAACTAAGAACAGAGTAGGGACGAGGAGCATGAGAAGAAGATTAACATTAAACAGGGATGAGAGGTGGAAGGGAAAGGGAGAGAGAAGGGAAACTGCATGAAAATGGAAGGAGAACCTCAGGGTTATACAAAATTACATACAAGAGGAAGTGAGGGGAAAGGGAAAAATAATACAAGGGGGAGAAATTTATTACTGTATAGGGGGTAGAGAGAGAAGAGGGGAGGAGACTGGAGGGGAGGGGGGATAGTAGAGGATAGGAAAGGCAGCAGAATACAACAGACACTAGTATGGCAATATATGAATCAATGGATGTGTAACTGATGTGATTCTGCAATCTGTATACGGGGCAAAAATGGGAGTTCATAACCCACATAAATCAAAGTGTGAAATATTATTTATCAAGAACTATGTAATGTTTTGACAACCATATATAAAATTTAAAAAAAAGAGATAACTAAATTCGGTGAATAATGCACGAGAATCCTAATATTTCTACAGTTTAAAATCAATGCCAGTAGATTCCTATGGGACATGATGTGTATTTTGACGTTCATTTTTATTCAACAATGGTACATTACTATTTCATGAGTTAATGCACATCATAGGATATATATTTCATCCACAAATTAGCAAATTTATAGGCATTTGATTGAATTTCAATCGCTTCCTGCTTTACAATATATGCATTCCTCCAGGTTTCCTGACTGGTCTTTTCATGAGACTTCTTTCCAAACATATTATTTTCGATTTCCATAATCACTTTTGAAGCAAAACTCATACACTGTTCATGATAAACCAAAACACTAATATTACCATTAGATGTATAATTCGTGGGAATGAATGATTGTATATCAATATAAGATTTCCTGTAATTTTCCAGATATCAGTTCAATCCATTATTTAATGTTGGAACAAGTTATATTATTTATTCACAGTATTGTCTATTCATGCTTTATCTCTATATTCATAGACACAGGGTGCACCTCTTTGTACCCCCAATACTAATTTTACGTCTTCAATATATTGTTTCCAGAAATGGTGGACGAAATACTCATGTCACCTGATCTACATATACATTTTTTCACAGTAATATTCTGGACAAATAATGTAATGGTCACGGTTATGATTGCACGAAGGACTAAATGAAAAATGAACATGGATTACTAAAAACATCTATGTCCAGGTTGCCTAATGCTCTTAACTGTCAATCCTATTGGTGACTACATATTTTTTTCTTCCAAAGATTATGTATTCAAACTCAACCCTGTTGAAAATGTCTAATCCTATCACTCACTTTATACTTTGCCTGATTTCATAATGTCTCTATTGATATCTGCTTTTCTACATTTTTTTCCCAGCTCATCATAGTGACTGACTCTTCATATGTGCTGACATTTACATTCACTCTCTAACCGAAACCCTATTGTTAAAGAACTTTTGTCCAAATCAAATACTCACTCTTCTTCCTAAACCTACCGACTAGCTTCATAATCTTACTGACTATCCCTTTTTGACTGGATGTTCTCTTCTACATTCAATCATCCAAGGTACAAAGTCCTATGCCATTGTGTATTGAATTAACTGAGACATCTTTGCAGAACATAATTCAAAGCTAATTATCCCAATCAAGGGCTCAATGCCCTTCTGGGCTTCAAATCATACCTAGATTTCTGTTCTCATACTTATATTTAACCTCCATATTCTTGTAAATATCGAAGGTCCCCAACACTATTATTCATCACACAGAATGATTCCTAACACAAATCGAACCTGTTATTAACCCAAAACATACACTGTTCCCTCAATCTCATTTTACAGAAGAGCAGGGACAGAGTTGTTCTTACAATACAGGAAAGAAGGGGACAGTCCACCTGCTGAGAACCTCAAAGGTCCATGCAGAAATGATACCTGGACAAGTTGTAGGCAGGTATAAAGGACCTGAGTGAGCAAAACTCATCTTCCATGGCAAAACACCTGGTCAGGATGAAGGGATGTGTCTTAATCAGCCTCTCTCTTCTTATTGTAGAGAAGACTGACAAAACCAGACCTGTGTGTAGAGCTGTTCCTGGGTGCCTATCGTTGATATTTCATTCTAACTTGTGAAAGTGTCACAGGAAGTAGGGGACAGCTCCATCTCATGGGACCCTTGGAAGCAACTGTTAGGGAAAAGTGGTTGCCAAGGCAGTGACCTCATTCAGTTCCAAAGAAAGTGACATACCTCATTATTTGGTGATGGAACTCTCTGAACTTGGTATCCAAGAAGCCAGGCACCCAGAGGCAGTCCCAGTTCCAGTCCCAGTGGACTCACTTGTTTGGATTTTCCAAGGACAAAATCAATCTTTCTTGGTACCTACTGATGTGAGGATGGCCAAATGCCAGAAGAGCTCTGAAGAGGGACCTTTCCTGAGAAAGCAGGTAGTGGCTCACCACTTTTTCCTGACAACTTCACAGAGTTGGCCATGGAAACCAGATCTGAAAGAGGACAGGCCATTTTGGGAGAACATAGTATGGCTCACCAGTCATAGGACACTCCTTCTAATCACAGACATACTTGGGGGAAGGAGCTGCCTTTGTGGGAGTGGGTATGGGTTTGTGGTTCTGTCTCATGTTCTGAGAATAGGTAGGAAAGGCGTTTTTTTTTTTTTGTTTTTTTTTGTTTGTAGTTTTCAGTGGACTGTTCTAGTAAGTCGTTTGACAAGGCAAGTATTTCCATGTCTGTGTATTCCACTGTGTCCGTTGTTGTAAACATTAGAAAAGAAAATGCATTAATGAATGTGTCCTTTAAAGTATAAATATTCCCAAAATTCATCCTGCCCAATATATGAATGAACTGCAGCTTGTCTTATCGAAGGGAAACACCTGCTATCTTCCCAAGTTAATGTTTTCTTCCTGTATTCTGGCCAGTCTCCAGAATAGGCTCATGGTTTTGTGTCCACGATATGTACCACCTCCAAGCTCTGTGACATGGTCATGTACTGGATAGCTGAAAAGAATGGCGAGCATCTCAGAAAACTCAGATATCAGTGTGACCAAGAAACTCTCAGTGGAGAGACCCTGCTTTGGACCTTTTGCTTAAGTACTGTTTTGTTACACTGAATATCTGGAAGGTCTTTGCTTCAGGGCACCCCGTTGTGAAGCCTGAAGAATATAGTTTTGAAATGGAAATGAGTGGGCATCACCTGTGGCTCTTTGCTTAATTGCTTTGGAAATGGATGTGGCTGAATTAGCCTCTTGGCCTTCTTTGTGGCTGTGATTTAGATTCTCAGCACATGATGGATATAAAGAATGATCCCATGTGTGCGTCCAAAACTATAATGGCAAAAAATAAGTCATTGTGGATGAAGTCTCTCGTCTTCCTCTGTTAGGTTCCTGACCTCCATCAAGTGTGAATAGGGATTCTTTGGGTCAAATGAGTTCTTCAAAGCCCTGATGAGGTGCTTGGGTTTTCGCATGACTCCAAATCACATATAGAATCTATACCTGAAAGTCAGTAGGCCTCAAATTGTAGAAACAGAGCAGTATTAACGGCAGGCTTATTTGATCACTTCTGGTTCACAGGAGGGCTGTCAAGGCCACCCTGACTTTAGGCAAATGAGGGGCAAGAGAGCTTTTTTTGGACACAGTCTTGGGCTGTGCCCCTGATGGAAAACTCCAGCCAGAGGTTACGATGAGTGACTATATGGAAGAAGATGAGGGCCATGTGGGAATGTTTTGGTTTTAATTTTGGCCATTTGTTTGGCGGTTGGAAGAAATGACTGGGTCCACTTGGGCTTGAACTTTGGTGTGATTCCCCTTAGAGACTGAGTTGTGAAACTGAACTCAGAGAAGTATTGCCATGAATTTTGTTTGGATTTTAGGAGGCCACGCATGTGAGTCGCCCTTGTAAACTGAGATCTAGGGCCAGGGTGGCTTTCCACAGAGCACTGGGAATCTCTGCCAGGATATCACCTGATTTTATTCTCAAAGACATGGCAGCCATATTTGAGAGTTGAAAAATACATAGGCCTCACATTGTAGACTTTAATGGGCCTGGCATCATGTGACCATTTTCGCACTCTTTCAGAAGCCTTGCCTGTGAGAGTTCTCCAGAGCTTTTATTGAATTGAGCTTCCTCAACATTTAATGGTTACTGAATGAATTGAAAGCCACAGTGCCTCCAACTTCATCCTTGAAAAATGGCTAGATAAATACCATGAAAATTTTGAAATTCCCATGACCAGGTGGCACTGGAGAACCTTTGGATGTCCTATTGCTGATCAAGAGTATACCAGACAGTGCCTTGATTGACTGGGTTTCATGAAAATGGTGTAGTACAGAGATGCCAGTAAGTTAGAGCCTGCTGAGTAGTGGGCCTAGAGCAGTTTTGGGCAGGTGTGTGATAAATCACCAGTGGTAGGGTCATGAGGATCTACCATTGTATTCCAAATGGCATGTTACTTACATGGTGCAGCCAGCAGACCCTTATATGTAAAGGCATCTTGTTATATGGAGAGGTTTCAGGGCAATGTTCAGAATTAGGTTGATATGGACAAGGGGGCAATGGGGCAAGCTATGAGGGATAGAAGCCTGGTTGGTGCATTCTCCTGCATACCCTGGCACACCACACGTGACAGAACTCCCTCCATCATTGTGTCACAGTTTAGCTCCTTGTATGTCATGAAGCAAATACCAAACTCCGAGTGCAGTAGCAAAAACACGACAAAAAGTGGACCAGGACCAAATGGCTTCACAGTCCACATGGGGAGAAACTTAGTCCCCAGTGGTCACAGTTTACCTACAAAGAGATAATGCAGCACTGCTGCTCATCTTTATTGGAATATAAGAAGCCATGTCCTCCAGGTCACATAAATGCAGACCCAGCTTTGATGGTCTCACGCAAAGAAGTCAAATCTCCTGACAACAACATATTTTTCAAGTGCCCAACCTCACAGAAAGTTTCTCAATTTAGGCCAGAAGAGCTCCATGTTTGTGGAGTGTTAACCCAGTCCCTTACTTTTGGAAACTCCTCTACCACCTCCAAGATTGTGAACTCCTGAGCATTTCCATTCCAGATATGTATTCACTGATTTTCTAACTCTTCTCCTCCAATTGTGTCTTATTTGGGGCAAAGGTATTGACAAGACATTGCTCTGGATGAGAGTGGAAGGATATTTATGCAGCACATATTTGCATACACATTGGATTCATTTTTCAATTTTCCTATTGAAATAGTGAATCCCTGACACTAACCCGAACCTATTAGGCTCAGACTACTCAACCTAATAAAAAGGAGAAAAATAACACAAACAAATATAAATACAAGCAGTTCAGAGGAGGCATGTTGTATATTTGGACTTGCCTTTTGCATTATATAAGGTAGGAGTTATAAATCTAGTCAATTTTTAATTGAAATAGTTCTCCATGTGTTTTTAAAGTTAACAGATATGTGAATTCTTGTTTCCAATTCTCTGTAGCCATTTCACCCATGTATATTTATATACATATATAGAATCCTACCAGGTATCACATGTACATTTTTGGGAGGTGGCTGACTTGGCAGATACAAATTGTGAGAAGAGTTCACTCCTCTTAAACGCTGTTGGAACTGAAAATTCAACCTACAA